>NW_006921663.1:9084623-9103430 GCF_000298275.1 Orycteropus afer afer
AGCTCCTCAGTTGCTCATAGAAAATCCCACCTTGGAGTTTACAAAGACTTATGGGTAGAAAAGCCACACTAAGTAATTTACTACACTGCAAAACCCTATGGGGGTAGTTCTACTCTATCCTGTACTTCATTATGAGTTAGATTTCACTTGAAGGCAGTGGGTTTTGGTTTGGTGGAAAAGCTACGTATAATAAAGAAAGGTTTCCTAGGACTTTCTTGTGTTTCATTTACTATGTGAAAAATATTAACTTAAATATTAGGTTAATTAGTATTGACTACCTTTCTACTTTGGGATCAAAAGAAATTTTATCTATTCCTACCCACATGAGGTTAATTTAGACAATTTGACTTGCTTTGGTAAAAAGATGAACTGTATTATTATTATTATTTTTTGCATATAATGCATCCATGTAAACAATGTACACATACATATAGCATAGATTGTCTGTAAAGGAAAGCACCATGTGATAGGTTACTTGTAAAAATTGTATAATGCTGTGGAGCAAAATAAAAAAAAAATAATAAAATAATAATAAAAAAAAGAGCAAGCTTACTGAAAGGGGTGTGAATGGTGAAACCCCTGAGGCTATAACCCCCAAGTCACTCTTCCTTAATTTTCAGCCAAACAATAGACAGGCCTATGAGCTAAATAACTACACTAGGGAGATGCACTCCTTAGAACAATTAACCATGGGAGATGAGAAATGCATCATTTGCACAGGGAGAAAAGTAAGGAGGCAGGAATGCATAGGCCAGAGGGACAGGGAAAGGGTAATCACTGCGAGGAAGTGGGAAGAGAACTCTTACAATATGTAGAATGTAATTCGTGTCACATAACAAACTGTGTATGAAGTGTTGAATGTAAAACTGCTGTGTAAAATTTCACCCAAATCACAATATTTTTTAAGTGTATAATGTGTGCATTATTTGTGCAAATATGTAGCATACTGAAATGATGACTGTCTTTTCCAAGTGGAAATATATAATTAACAAGTACCCAACGCTCCATCAAATTTCCCTTCATGTTTCAGCTATATTCAAGAACAATTTTGATGTAGAGTTTCAGTGCCATGTCAGGATGTATGAAACTTTTGAACCCAAAATTGACTTTGTGTGAATAAGACACATACTTTATCAATTTTTACCCAAAAAGATTTTGCAATTGTTTGTTACAACAGCATAATCATTACTGCAAGTGTTCTATTTAAAATCAACTGTCAACTTTGGACTTTCCACAAAATATTTGATTAAATTTTGGGTCTGAGATCTCATGACTATAGAATCCCCAAAGTGTGTAAGAATAACTTTAACAAAGATCATTACAAATGTTGTCAAATATGGTGTGGCAGAGACATCTGACCCCCTCTACCTTCGTAAGGCAGGAGATAATCACCATCTGCATCAGCCCAAGACTGATTCCTATAAAGTGGAGATCAGACATACCTATCCCTCCTCCCTCATCATTTTAGCTGTTCTAACGCCAACCATCCCTACTATGTTTCTCTTCTGGGTTAAATAATTAACTGCAATGACCACACAGAAATCATAGATGGTACTCATGATTTTGAGGTTTATTATGGAATTTATAATTCAGGAACAGCAAAGACTCAAAATACAGTTCGTTGATCAGGATAATCTCTTCTCAGCTTTGCCCACAGGCAGGCATCTCTTTGGCCCTGGACCCCTTGTATCTCTTGGACCTCAAGGACCAGTTGAGCCTCTGTACTTCTTGGGAAAGTGTTACAAAGTTATTTACCTCTGCCAATAAGTGTGCAGAGATACTACACTCTGCTAGTAAGCCTCAGCCCACAGGCACTCAACTCTCTAGTTGCCTAGAGGCACCCCTCTCCACCAGCAAACTTCCTGTCAGAAGGAACTCAATTCTCTCACACCATGGGCCTGGAAGCCCAGCATGCTGTCTCTTGCTGGTCTCCTATTTCTCTTGCCTCTGTTATTGCTGTTTTTTCTGCCACTGTTTCTTGTTGTCTCTTGTCATCTCTGGTGTCACTACTCTCTTTCTCTTATGTCTATGAGGTTTCCACTCCAGGGACCCAGGCCCCAAAGGACACATTCAGCTCCTCTTAGTGGTAGTCAAGTTCCCCTTTTCTGTCTCTGGGACTGCTCACTTTAAGCCTCTCACTGCTGTACAGTTGGATCTGACTCATAGTGATCCCTCCTTGGGTTTCCAGAAGTAGATTACCCATTCTTTCTTCCAAGGACTGTCTGAGGGGTTTGAACCACTTACCTTCTTTAAGTGAGTAGGATAGAAAAGTTGACCAATCCTCTCAGTAGGGATCCATCAGAGGAGATAAGAAGCTTTCTCATGTATATGAGTTGATTGAAAATAGCATGGTTTGTGTCATGAGCACATTAATTCTCCAAGTGATATCTTGATTTTTAACATATTATATTGTTCAAATTTTTATTTTAAAAGTTTGTTTTACATTCAACATTACATGTACATTCAGTTTCACTCCCCATTTACCATGCCCAGCCCTAACCCAGTCTCCTCCCCTCCCTGCCCATTAACCCTCCCCTCATGCCCTTCATAGTTATGCACTCCTGTTTGCCCTGCATTTCCTCCATGTGAATATTTCTGTTTGGTGCCCTGTGGTCAATTGCTCCAAAGGATGCATTACCATAGAGTATGTGGGTACTGTCACCCTGGGTAGAGTGGTCTGCATGTACTTCTTGCTAGTCTTTTTCAGTAAAATTGCCCTTTGCATTACTTCATTTGATTTCTTGGCTGGGGCTTCCTTGGATGTTGATTGTGGGCCCAAGTAAAATTAAATGATTGACAACTTCAGATTTTTCTCCATTTATCATGATGTGGCTTACTGGTCTAGTTGTGAAAAACTTTGCTTTTCTTATGTTAAGGTGTAATCCATACTAATATTTTCATCAGTAAGTGCAATTGTGGTGCATTACAAAAAAAACCAAACAAACAAACAAAAAAAACTCCCTGCTATAGACTCGATTTTGGCTCATAGTGACCCCTACTGGGTTTCCCAGGTAGTAAATATTTATTGAGGTAGATTTTTGCCCCATCTTCTTTCAAGAGAGTGGCTGATGGGTTTGAACTGTCAGCATTCCTGTTAGCAGTCAAATACCTTGGACACTGCACCACGAGCAGGTTGTTAATGATTTTTCCTCCAATCAGGATGCAGCATTCTCCTTCATATGGTTTATTTCTTGGATTATTTGCTCAGGATGCACATTGAATAAGTATAATGAAAGAGTACAACCCTGACATGCACTTTTCCTGATTGTAAATCTAGCAATAGTCCCTTGTTCTCTTCGACTGACTACTTAATATTTTATGTACACCATCCACATGAGCACAGTTAAGTGTTCTCGAATTCACACTCTGTAATGTTATCCATAATTGGTCATGATCCACATAATCAAATGCCTTTGCGTATTCAATAAAACACAACTAAACATCTTTACAGAGTTATCTGGTATTAGCCAAGATCCATTTGACATAAACAATGATATGCCTTGTTCCCTCCTTCATTTGAAGCTGACTTGTATGTCTTTCGTTTCTCTGTGAATGTACTGTTCTAAACACATTTTAATTATTTTCAACAAAATTTTACTTACTTGTAATATTAATTCTATCGTTCTCTATTTTTCTGCTTTGTGCTGAGTCACCTTTCTTTGGATTGGCCACAAATAATATTTTCCAGTTGGTTAGTCAGGTAGTTTACTTGAAAATGCTGTGAAATAAATGAGCAAGCATTTACATGAATTGCATTCATTTACTGAAACATCTCAACAAGTGTTGTTTGAATTCCTGGAGTCTTCTTTTTGGTCAGTGCCTTCAGTGAAGATTGAACTGCTTTTTTCAATACTATTGGTTCTTTATCACATGTTACTTCCTGGAGTGGTTGAAAATGGGTATTACATAGATATTATATATAATGGACATTATATACATACATATATATAAAGAGAGAGAGAGAGAGAGAGAGATTTTATATTACTTCAATCTTCTTTTGATGTTTCTTGCATCTTTCAATATTTTTCTCTTAGAATCATTATAAATTACAATTTGAGGCTTGAATTTTATCTTATGTTCTTTTAGTTTGAATAGTGCCTAGTGGAGTTTAACTTCAGGTCTTCACACATTTCATTATAACACTTTAGTTTTTCTTCTTAAGCTGTCCTTTAAAATCTATTCATTTCTTTCACTTCATCATTTCTTCCTTTCACTTTAATTACTCTAAGTTCAAGAGTACCTTTCAGTCTCTTTCATCATTCATTTTGGTCTTTTCTTTCCTGTCTTTTAAATAAAATTTTGCTTTCTTTATGTATGATGTCCTTGATGCTACCTCATGAATCATCTGGTCTTTGGTCATTAGTGCTCAATGAGTAAAATGTATTCTTGACATATTTCTAAAATCATTTGGGATATATTGAAGGTTGCACTTTAGCTCTAGTGGACTGGTTTTAATATTCTTTAACTTCAACTTGAATTTTCATATGAACAATTGCTGGTCTGTTCCACAGTTGGACCCCAGCCTAGTTCTGACTGATGATATTGAGCTTCTCCATCATCTCTTTCTATAGCTAATTTTCTTCCTGTTTATTCTGTCAGAAAAGGACCACACATAGTTGCCATTTTTTGTTGTTAGGTGCCATCGAGTCACCTCCAACTCATAATAACCCTATGGACAGTAGAATGAAACACTGCCTGGTCCTGTGCCAGCTCACAATTCTTGCCATACCTGAGTCCATCATTGTAGCCATCTATGCAGCCACTATGGCAAGCCATCTCATTGAGGGCCTTCCTCTTTTTCATTGACCCTTCACTTGACCAAGTATGATATCCTTCTCCAGACAATGGTTGGTCACTTCTGACAACATGACCAAAGTAGGTGTAATGAAGTCTGGCCATTCTTACTTCCAAGGAGCATTCTAGCTGCACTTCTTCCAGGATAGATTTGTTAATTCTTTTAGCAGTCCATGATACTTTCAGTATTCTTCACCAACACCACAAAGGGATTGTGGTAATTATGTTTGTGTGTCAACTTGGCTGGGCCTGGTTGAGTGGCTAGGCATCTGGAGGTAGTATTCCCCATGAGGAGACTGCAATCAACTCCATGGCGGGATCTACCACAAGCAGCTGAGTATCTGCCTTTGGGATGTGATATGCTTCCTGTGTATAAGGAGATGCTTTGAGAATGGTTTCTAGCCTATGGCATGCTTGGATCCTGCATGTAGCCATGTTACTGCTCAGCACCCTGCTATGCTCTGCTGACTTTAAGACATACAATGGACTTAAGTTAATGGCCTGTCATATGGTTTGGTAACATTGGGACTGTGCCTTTTTACTTGTCAATCTGGGGCTTCTCAATCTCAGCAGCCTGCAGCTGTTTGAATGAAGAAATGCCTCTAGCTCCAGAGACCCAGGAGCAAGAGGCAGAGCTGGAACCCAAGGTTGAGGGGCCTCCACCCAGTCCCTAGAACCTGGCACTTTGAACTTGGACTTAAAGCCTCCAATTTGTAAGAATAAAGTCCTGTTTGTTTAAGCCATCTCATGTGTGGTATATTCTTATCAGAGCGGTACTAGATAACCAGAACAAGCATCAACTCTTCTTCAGTCTTCCTTGTTCATTGTCCAGCTCTCACATGCATATGAGGCAATTGAAAATACTACAGCTTGGGTTAGGCACACCTTAGTCTTCAAGAGGCATCTTTTTTCTTCACCATTTTAAAGAAGTCTTTTGCAGCTGATTTGCCCAGTGCAATATGTCATCTGACGTCTTAAGGGTTCCTTCCATTGGTGTTGATTGTTAAACCAAGTAATATGAAATCTATAACAACTTCAATCTTTTCTCTATTTACTGTGATGCTGTGTATCGGTCCAGTTGTGAAAATTTTCATTTCCTTTATGTTGAGATGTAAGCCATACCAAAGAAGGTAGTCTTTAAACTTCATCAGTAAGTACTACAAGTCATCCACACTTTCAGCAAGAAGGTTGTGTTATCTGTGCATTGCAGGTTGCTAGTGAGTCATACTTCAATCCTATTGTCACAGTCTTCTTTAGATAGACCAGCTTCTCAGATTATTTGTTCAGCATACAGATTGAATACACATTGCCGTCAAGTGAGATCTGACTCATGGCAACCCCTCCTTGGGTTTCTGAGGCAGTAACTTTTTTTTTTTTTTTTTTTACATTCTAATCATAACTAATTATCAATGCGCCTTGATTACATGTTTGATCAATTTTAGACTGCAGAATTTGGTAAAAATTGTGCTATTTCTTCAGCTTTTGTCTTAGTGTTGGTTTATAAATTTGAAAAATATTCACACTAATAGTCTTCCTTATAGACATATGGATATTATTCTATCACTGACAGCATTTTATTCAGGATAAATTTTGAAATATTCTTTTGGACAAAGAATGTGACTCCATTCCTCTTTAATTTGTCATACATGGCAGAGTAGACAATATGATCATCTGATTCAAATCTGCAAATATCAGATTCCAAGTATTGAAATAGGTCAAGTATTTTCTTCCAACCTGAGGTGTGCATCCTTTCGGTACTATATTAGAGTTTTTTTTCCATTGATATTCATAAATTTTTCACTCAAGAAAAAGCAAACTCACTGTCATCAAGTCAGTCCCGACTGATAGTGACCCCTCCTTGGGTTTCCAAGGTGATATCTCTACGGAAGTAGAGAGCCCAGTCTTCCTTCCAAGGATTGGCTGATGGGTTTGAACTGCCAGCCTTCTGGTCAGCTGTCAAATGCCTTAGTAACTACACCACCAGACCACCCTCACTTTTTTTCTTTTTTTTAGAAGTAGATCACAAGGTCCTTCTTTGTAGTCTGTCTTAGCCTGGAAGCTTTAATGAACCTGTCTACCACAGGTGACCATGCTGGTATTTGTAATACTGGTCGCATAACTTTCAGCATCTCAGTAACACAAAAACCACTACAGTCCAACAAACTGACAGATGAATGTTAGTGATTTCACATATTTTTGTTTATTTTAGTAATATTTTAAATAGCATTTACTATATGAAAGAAAGGAGCTATGGTACCATAGTGCCTAACGCACTTGACTGCTAACCAGAAGGCTGGTGATTCAAACCCATCAGCCACTCCTTGGAAGGAAGGTTGGGCAATCTACTTCGGTAGTGATATTGCCTCGGCCACCCAAGGAGGGGTCGCTATGAGTCAGGTCCGACTTGACGGCACATAACAACAACATATGAAAGAAAAATTTGAAGACACAGATATTAACTCTATCATCAAGCTCAATTTTGCTAGAATTTGTTTTGTGCACACAAGTCTGTTTATCCTTGTCATTGCTTTCAGATATACTCTGCATATGTATCTAGATGGAGAGGAAAAAAATAGTAACAATGAAAAACTTCAAAATGATTCTCCTCCATGGTCTGGTAGGCACATTTTCATTTATTTCTGCTGCATAGTATGCATACTTCCAGCATAATACTCCTCACCAGGTATCGTAGTTGTAGTTGTCATTTTATTTCACACCTCCTTTATTGAATTGTGAATTTCTTCCATTTTCTAATCTCACGAACCTAACACAATGTAAGGCACTACAGTGTCCTTAATAAATATCTTTCAAGTAATTGGATGATCTACTTATTTTACAAGGATTACATTGTCACCCATGCTGCTTAAGGAGCACATGATTTAAAAATTACAAATTCAAACTTGGCACTTGCCTATTAGGCAAATTTTCTTGGCCTTTCAAAGTATGGCTACCCAGAATCAGTTTCTTTCTCTTTCCAAACTCTCTGTGCTATACCAACATTTATGTATAGTTCTAAGTATTTTGACCAAGTAAATTTTTAATTGTTGTTGTTGTTGTGTGCCGTCGAGTCAGCCCCAGACTCATAGCGACCCCTCCTTGGGTTTCCGAGGCAGTATCACTACGGAAGTAGGATTGCCCAACCTTCCTTCCGAGGAGTGGCTGGTGGGTTTGAACCGCCAGCCTTCTGGTTAGCAGTCAAGTGCTTTAGCCACTATGCTACCAGAGCTCCTAAATTATGAAGGTTAAATAAGTGTAAAGAGCAATTGCTTAAAAATCTATACACATTTTGCTTCATCACATTAGCTGCCATCACCTCAATATAACACCATTCTTCCTACTTCCTCCCCTTGTCCTCCTTTTCCATTCGCCCTACTTTCCTATCTCTTCCTTTCTTCTGAACTTTGTTTTTAGGCCAGTGTTGCCATTTTGGTCTTGTGTGGTTGGAAGGCTGGGCAATCTACTTTCATGGTGATACTGCCTCAGAAACCCAAGGAGGGATTAATATGAGTCAGATCCAACTCAATGGGAATGAGGTGTTTTTTTTTGATGGTTGATTGTTCTGAAGAGTACATTCCTCATGGGAGTCTCCCAAGGCTTTTATTATTATTGTTATTTTTACAACATCTGTTCGTAAGTCTGTCTTAACTTACTCTGGACATCTGTAGGAATCCAAAGGGGAAAAAAAAAATGTGCAAAATACATTTCTCAGTTTGCAGAATAGCTATCTGATCAAACAGTGCTGAGGTGCACTTTGGCTCTGTCACAGAGCTGGGAAAAGTCAGTGAAGCCTGTGAAATGCCTTCAGAGAATTTGTGGTGCAAAGGTCTTAAAGAATTAAACATCTGCCTATTTCTCACTGTTTTTCTTCCTGATTCATAAGAAGATTACAAGACTATAGAGGTTAAAATTATTCACTTTCTGCCTTAAGATTTTCTCTTTACCGAGATGGACTAATGACCAATTTTATATACAAGTAGCTACAAATCACAGTTCTTATAAAAGAGCAATTATCTTCAGCAGAGAACAAATTTAGAACAAAAATAAATATTGATATTATTAAGAGTAATTTTCTCATTTTAGTTATAGGCCTAATGAGGCTCAGAGAATGTAAGCCATTCACTCATGATCACGTTGTTAATTAAAGGGTAATATAATTCTAAGTTTTTGCCATTAAGCCTAGATTTCTTTCCACTATATTACCTGCCTTCATAATAAACATAAAAATGTCATACTCCTTAAAGCTTTATTCTGAGAAAATCTGAAACTTAATATTGTGTTCATATTCTGTCCACATGAATATTAGAAATATATATTAGTGTATTTAAATTAAAACTTTATAAAAATACTTTTTTATATTATTAAAAAATACCAATAATAGAATACATTAAATTTAGTATTTCATTTTTTTCTCCATGAAGCTTTCTACTTTTCTTATTTATTAACTTACGATGACTATGCAATTATATCTGTGATCTTCACATGTTATGTGATCTGCCCACACAGCAAATGAAATTTTATTTTGTTGGTAGATTTAGTTATTCTTCCTAAATCATGCAAACTAAAGATTACTCACCCTTCTCTAAAATAGTGAATTCTTGTCATATCAGATTTAATGTTTTGGTGAAAATTCAGAGTTGACTGCTAACCAGAAGGCTGGCGGTTCAAACCCACCAGCCATTCCTCGGAAGGAAGGTTGGGCAATCCTACTTCCGTAGTGATACTGCCTCGGAAACCCAAGGAAGGGTCGCTATGAGTCGGGGCCGACTCGATGGCACATAATAACAACAACAACAACATGGAGAAATTAAACTTATAAAGTCTGTATGCATAATTTTATCATGAGGAGCTCTGGTGATATAGTTTTTAAGGCATTTGACTGCTTACCAAAATATTGGTGGTTTGAAACCACCAGCCAGTCCATGGAAGAAAGATGAGGTGGTTTGCCTCAATAAAGATGTACAGCCCTGGAAACACTTTAGGGTTTGCTTTGACTTATCATAAATGTTAACCATAATTTGTATAATTTAGATAGTATATACTTCAAATATATTTAAAAAAAAAAATTTCTACAGTGTTAGGAGGCAGCAGGGTACTGTGGAATGTTCTCTGGTTTAGTAGATAACAGTTCTCAGATTTAGTTCTATCTTTCTGTCTGTCCTTGTGCAAGTCTCAAAATCTTTACAGTTTAGTAATCTCACTAGCAAAATGAAAGGGTAGGGTCATAAGATTCTTAAGGTTCTTCTTTCTGAAACTCAAAGATCAATGAAATTTTTAAATATGTAAAAAATTCATTTAATCAAATACTACCTCTTACATGTTCCATAATATGAAACTATGAAGTTCCAGTTTTTCAAGGTTCCTTGACTATCTTTTAAAATAATAATATAAGTCTTTCCACTTTGTTGCCTTCAAAGTTTTGCTGTCAGGACTATGTTAAAAATGCAAAATGAATTTTAACAGAGCATTGACACTTGCATTGTTAATGTGCCTTCAAGCATGTAATTAGCTGAGAACTTTAATCTTTTATATTCCAAAGTTTGATCAGAATGCATAAGCTCAGAAAAGCTATAAAGTATTGACCAGCATCTTTGATATATGTATGAAGTTCTAAGCAACCACCTGAAGGCAATTTCTGTAAAGGCAAATGTTCCGTGTTGCTTCTCAGTAACTATTTTAAATATAATAAGGTTATTTATATTCTCTTTTGAATATTAACCAGTAACAAAAGGTTGATATTTTTTCCTACCTTAGATTTTTGAGAGGTTTATTTTGCTGGGAGGACTTGAAAAGAGTTATATGTTGTTCTCTGATAAATGAATTATTTATTCTGTGAACCTTTCATCTCTAACAAAGCATATCAGCCATTAAGGGTACACAGTAGAGGACCAGGTGTGATGAATTACAATGTAGGATATCTAAATAAAATTAATGTATTGCTCATTTTTAATGATATGTGAATACTAACACATATAATTATTTATATAGCACCAAACCTCATATTTCAGCCTATAGTAACATTTGATAGATGAGACTAAAGAAAGTATTAAGATTGTGCTGGACAACTGAGATTCAGGCTATCTGTACAAAGTGAGTAAGAACTAGAAAAAAGAACCAAGCATCTGACTCAGAAACGTACCAAAACTGGGGAGAGTTAGAGGTCTTAACCACATAAGTCTGGAAAGGACAGTCTGTTCTATTGATTAGCTTGTGAATCAGCATATACTCTGAGAGTTCTATATGTTTGAAGGTGTCTCTTTTTTTTTTTTTTTTTTTACTTTTATATTCATTTGTTGCTGTACAACACATACGTGGTAAGTACATATTGCTGATTAGAAGTTCCATGAGCCTAAGTTGAGAATTAGAGACTTATATGATGTCGCTGCTGTGGAAGTGAAGAGAGGCCAGGGATGTTGCTACAATGCACATAACATCCCCTACAACAAAGAATTATTTGGATCCAAATATGAGTGCTGTCAAAGTTAAGAAAACCTGGTTGATGCCAAGTAAAGACTAAAGTCCCCTCCAGCTCTACAATACCATTATCAAAATAGCAACACATTCAGGACATGTGTGAGAAAGTATAAGTGCTTTAGATTTTGTCTTTCTCTTTTTTCTAGAATTTCTCAATATTTGATAATCAAACTGTGCAGTTTAACCTGACATCTTTTAGACTCAGAATCTGTAATTTCAATACTTTTTGACTTAAAATCTATTGAAAATTTAAGGGACATTAAGATTCCTACTATGTGTCAGGCAATGGAAGCTATAAAATATTACTGTAAAATATACATTATTTTC
The DNA here is from genome assembly GCF_000298275.1 of Orycteropus afer afer. NCBI lineage: Eukaryota > Metazoa > Chordata > Mammalia > Tubulidentata > Orycteropodidae > Orycteropus > Orycteropus afer. The sequence goes on from NW_006921663.1 coordinate 9,096,216, forward strand.
ATTATTGCTTTTTTATAGGTAATTATATACTCCTTCAACAGTGGAAAATTTTAGAAATAATACTTTAGTTTTTCTTAAAAGCAATTTCATTATGTCAGCCTGAATGTATTTTAATAGATGAGTCTGGGTACTAAGCGATCTGAACCTCAAAACACATGCCTGCTGTCCAGAATCTCCATCATGCTTTTAAAGTGACACTTTCAGAGAGAAAGGAAGATCTGGTGATCCTTCTAATTCTATGGGATTCAGCATGAATTTCAGAGAAAGACAGAAAAAATTTGAATATTGGATAATTTTTATAAGACACTATATTCAAATACCAAAATCTTGCACTGCAAGTGTGAAAATTAAGTAAACTTTGTCTATCAAAAGAAGCTCTAGTGATGTAGTGAGTAAGCCATTTGGCTGTTAACCAGAAGGTTTGTAGTTCAAACTCAACAAATACTCTAGGGGAGGAAAATGAGGTAGTCTACTTCCATAAAGATTTCCAGCCTTGGAAACCTAATAGGGATCTTATGAGATGGAATCAACTCGATAGCAGTGGGTTTGTTTTCTGGGGTGTTTGACACATAGTGACCCCATTGAATTTTCAAGGAGGTAAATCTTTACTGAAATAGATTGCTCCATCTTCCTTCGAAGGAGCAGCTGGTGGGTTTGGACCTCCAATCTTCTGGTTAACAGTTAAATGCTTTAGGCACTATGCCACCAGAACTTATTATAAAACCAAGTATTTAAGACTCCAGCTTTGTCAGCAATTAGCTATATGACTTTGGGAATCAAATATATTTTGTGGTCATTTTCTTCAAATGTGAGCTATAAAATTAGAGTAGACAATTTCATAAAAATAAGATCCACTTATTTTAATCTACTCATTTCCCTCGAAGAGTTTCATCTTTGCTAAATCCCCAGTAGAACTTAGAAGGAAATGTGTGTGTGTGTGTGTGTGTGTGTGTTAATTTCTTATAAGTGCTATGGGTCTTATTTTTTTATTTGAATGGTATAAATATATATTCTAGTTTTAAGTAAAATCAGGTTTTTCTACCTCAGTGAAGATATTTTTAAACTTTGAAATAGTAAATTTAACTAAACATTTTTAAATCAATGTTGAATGTAGGAGTTTATATACAGTGGAAAAACAAACAAAAAAGTGTTCTGGGGTGGAAATGTGTATACTTAAACTTCGTTGTCTGATATTTAAAAATTTCATAATACTTCAAAATATTTCAACTCCATTAGAAAAGGCTAAATTCCAAAGAAGCCCTGCAGAAATTACTTGTAAATATTTCCTAGTGTGTCCCTTAATCAATGCTTGTCAGTCTGGTGTTCACTTGGGTGCATTTAGGCAATAGCATATGTTGGATTAAAACAGAAAAAAATAAAAATAAACAAAACATTGGAAGGCTGCTGTAAGTTTTGTTTTAAAAAAATTTACATGGCAAATACAATCCAATCTGCTACATTTTAGATTATAGAAAAAAGGTAAATAGTTGACAGAAGGATGTAAGATATTACCTCAGAAAGGATTTCTGAGTTTATAAACATTGGGTCTCATACTGAACTTGTTTTAGATAATACGTCTCCCTGTTTTCCATGTATGCTGAAGATTACAGCATTCCTCTCAACCAAAATAGAATTCAGATTAATTTTTGAGCTAGAAAGTTGTATAAGGCTGTGGTAGTGGAGTTCATTGCACAGTAGTTCAGAGCTGTACTTCCACAAACTTATGGATTTATAAATAATAACAAGAAGTCTCTCAGTAATAGAGATATTTAATGTATTAGGTTGCTACAAGAAAGGTTGAATGTATAAATTCACCTAGACACCTGGGAATAAAAACTTGGTGATCTACCTCTGTAAAATCAATCATTAAAAATCCTATGGACCATAGTTCTACTCTGATGAAAATGGGATCACCATGAATGGAATTTGACCCCGTGGCAACTTTAATTATTTTAATAGTAACAAAAATTCACAACTTGACACAACTAAAGTTAATGTAATTTTTGTAGTCAGTCTGAATGAAGAAAAATCAATATCTGAGCAACTTGTAGATAGTCAAAATTCAACACCAACTCTCAAAAAATAGTATATAAATGTATCATCTGGAATGTAGTCACATAAATGAAGATCTTGAAGTATAAATTTTCTAGGATTTTTACCTGGTTTTAGACCTAAAGAATCATAGTTTATACATGACATTGGAGGATTAAGCCCATGAGCTTCTTTGGAGAAGGAAAATTGGGCAATCTACTTCCATAAAGATTTAGCACCACAGAAACCCAACAGGAGTCTCTATGAGTTGGAATTGAAACATTTTTTTTTTTTTTAAGATATATTTCATGGTACATTATACATAAAAACAGATTTTTTTTTTCTTTTTATATTTCAATTATCTTCTGATATTTTTCAAGTCTTAACTTACAATCAACTACATCAGTGGGAATAGGTGATGGAGAAGATCAATATCATCCAACAGTCAAAACAAGGCCGGTATCTGGCTGTGGAACATATCATCAATTGCTTATAAGTAAGTTCAAGTTGAAGTTGAAAAAAAACAAATCCACAAAACTTAAATATGACATTGCTTATATCATATCTGAATTTAGAGCCCATCCGAAGATTATTTTTGATGCATTAAACATGAATGACAAAAGATCAGACAAGTTGTGTGATGACATCAAGAATGTCATACATGAAGAAAACAAAGAGTCATTAAAAAAGATAGGGAATGGATAAAAGACTAGAAAGGATGTCAGAAGAGACTCTGAAACTTGTTACTGAACAAAGGGTAGCTAAAGTGAATGGAAGAAATGATGAAATAAAGGAGCTGAACAGGAGATTTGAAAGGGTGCCTTCTAAAGGCAAAGTAAAGTATAATAATGAAATATGCAAAGACCTGGAGTTAAAAAACCAAAATGAAAATACACCAAGCTGAAAGAACTGAACAAAAAACTCAAGCCTTGAACTGCAGTATTGAAAATTTTTATGGGCAAAATATTAAAAGATGCAGGAAGCATCAAAAGAAGATGGAAAGAATATACAGAATCAGTTTACCAAAAAGAATGGGTCAATGTCCAGCTATTTCAGAGGGTAGCATAGGATCAAGAGCCAATGGGATTGATGGAAGAAGATGAAGTTGTATTGAAGGAATTGGTGAATAAGTAGGCTCCAGGAATTGATGAAATGTGCATTGAGTTGTTCCAACAAAAGAATGCAACTCTGGAGGCACTTACTCACTTATGCCAAGGAATTTGGAAGACAGGTACCAGGTCAATCTTCTGGAAGAGATCTATATTTGTGCCTGTTCCAAAGAAGCATGATCCAACAGAATGTGGAAATTATTGAACAATAGCATGCACAAGTAAAATTTTTCTGAAGATAATTCAGAAGTGTTGCTGGACAATATTGAAAGGAAAATTCCAGAAAATCAAGCTGGATTCAGAAGAGGATGTGGAACAAGGAATATCATTGCTGATGTCAGCTGAATCTTGGCTGAAAACAAAGAGTATCATAAAGATGTTTACGATGTTTTACTGATTATGGAAAAGCATTTTGATTGTGTGGATCATAACAAATTATGGATAACATCATGAAAAATGGGAATTCTAGAATACTTAATTGTCTTCTCAAGGAATATCTGCATAGACCAATAGGCTGTACTCTAAACAGAACAAGGGGATACTGCGTGGTTTAAAATGAGAAAGAGTGTGTATTAGGTTTGTACCCTTTCACCATACTAATTAATTCTTCATGCTGAGCAAATAACGTGGAAAGCTGGACTATAAGAAGAATGAGACATTGGATAAGCGTCATTAACAACCTGTAATATGCAGATGACTCAACCTTGCTTGCTGAAAGTGAACAAGGCTTGTAACATTTACTGATGAATATCAAAAACTGCAATCTTCACTGTGGAATGAGCCTAAGAAAGGGAAAAAAAAAATCCTCACACTTGGACCAATAATCAACATAAAGATAAATGGAGAAAAAAAAAAAAAATTGAAGTTGTCAGGGATATCATTTTACTTGTATCTACAATCAGTACCTAGGAAGCAAAAGTCAAGGACTCACACATCGTATTTCACTGGACACATCTGCTGCAAAGGTATCTTTGAAGTGTTAAGGAGCAAAGAAGTCACTTTGAAGATTAAAGTACACCTGACCGAAGCCAAAAGTAGAGGATGAGTGAAAAAGGCCAAGACCCTCAATGACATGAATTTACACAGTGGCTGCCACGATGGGCTTCAGCATAAGAAGGATTGTGACAATGGTGCAGGACTGGATAGAGTTTCATTCTGTTGTACATATAGGGTCACTATGAGTTGGACATGACTACACCACACCTAACAAAAATATCCACAAACCTAAAATCATATCCTAGGAGCATGGTGCATATCTTTCCAGGCTATTTTTGTACATACCTTTTCAGTGCTAAGTTAGTGAGATCAGACCTACATGGGAATATTTATTATTCCCAGTACTGAAAAAAATCACCTTTGAGTATAGTATGCAGTCTCAAGCTGAATTTCAAAAGTAAAACAAGTAAACTCAAACTATTATTTTTTTTTTCCTTAAAGTTGCTTTAATTCTACTTCCCTGGTAGTCAGAGGAGGTTTAAAAATATTTCTTTCTTGATTCATGCAGAACAACTACAAGTTGGTGTAGACAGAAATACATGTTAAAAATAAATAATTGCAGGGTACATAAAGGGCTACTATTAAGAAGACTATAAGGCATAGTTCATTGTATAACCTGCATGATACATAATAAACACAAGCACACTGAAAATACAATACTTATTCCTTCAGGAACCATTGAGATTACTAAAAATCAGGAGATTTTGACGCTAGCTCTGTGTATACCCTAAATTTACAATTAAATATTATATATGTACGTGTTAGCTCTACATCTTGCTTTGATTTAGCAATTAAAAAAAAAAGAGAATGTATTTGGGTAAATTATTAAATGGATAAATTAGTCCATATATTTTGATATTCTTCTCTACTTTTAGATCATTACTTCAGTTCAGGGCTTCAGACTGGTTCAGGTCTGTATAATCATGGACAATGAAGTGAGACTGGAATAGAACAGATTGGAATTCTTTAAATTTGAATTAACTCAAATGAGAAACAGAATGGGAAAAAAAATATACAAGTTTCAGTACTGCTAGAAACTTGATCTCCCTCTTAGGGAAATACATGCATTGCATAGCAACCAAATCTCTTGCTGGCAGAGCGGGGAACAGCCATGCCAAGCTCAAAGATGGTGGCCAATAATCCAATCACCTGTATCAGGTACCTGAAAGCGCTCACTACTTCTCTTCCAAGTCTCCCATCCCATGATTTCAACTCATAATATTTTCCAGTATAACAGTAGTTCCTGTTCATCTAAATTTTAAAAATTCAGATCTCTTCCAGTTTTACATTTGTAAGCAGTGACTGACTTTGTTTTAAGTGATTTGAAGCCCTGCTTCAATTAAATTTTATGTTCATATAGAGTAATCATGGGTGTTGTTGTTGTTGTTCTGTGCCGTCGAGTCGGACCCGACTCATAGCGACCCTTGCTTGGGTTGTCAAGGCAGTATCACTACGGAAGTAGATTGCCCAACCTTCCTTCTGAGGAGTGGCTGGTGGATTTGATTCTCTAGCCTTCTGGATAGCAGTCAAGTGCCTTAGACACTATACTACCACAGCTCCTTATCATGGGTGGAAGAAAATTATAAGTTATAAAGTGAATAATGAATATATAGATATATTCATGTATGTATTATATGTATACATATTTGCCCCTTCAATTCAGAGCTTGTAATGTATCTCTTTACATTTCTTTTCCTTCCTCCCCAGTATCATTAATTAGAAGCTATTTTAATTACTCTGACAGTAAAATAGAGAAAAATGATTGAGATGGAGAAGACAAAGCTTGTTATTAAAATTATGCATATCTCCTCAAGTAACAACAAAAATTATAAATAAAATTTGTCCATATACTCATGTACCATTTAGATATATTTAATTGTATTATATTTAAAGCAGAATAATTTAGAAATATAAAACCCAAGATTTAGATACACATGCACCTGCACATAAACATCAAAGTGGTGCAAATGGCTTGGACTTGATTGCAAACCTGAAGACTGCAGTTTGAACCCATCCAGTGGTACTGCAGAAGAACAGATTTGATGATCTGCAGCCAATAGAATGGCAGCCAAGGCAATCTTATAAAGCAGTTCTATTCCTTAACACAAGAGGTTGCCATGTATCAGAATCAACTTACTGACAAATAATTACAGCATACATATACTTAAATATTTATAAACAACAACAACAAAAAAGGTTGCTGCTGAGTCAATTCTAAACCATGGCTATGTTGTCAAGTATGTTTATATATGTGTGTGTATATATATATATATATATATAGAGAGAGAGAGAGAGAGAGAGAGAGAATATTGTGATAAATAAGATTTTCAGAACATTTAATTGTGCTCACGAGAAAGCTGTACATAGACCAGGAGGCTGTTATTCCAACAGAACAAAGGGATATTGCATAGTTTAAAATTAGGAAGGGTATGAGTCAAGATTGTACCCTTCCACCATATATATTCAATCTGTATGCTGAGAAAATAATCTGAGAAGGTGGATTATATGGTGAAGAACAAGGCATAAGGATTAGGAGACTCATTAACAAAAGTGAAGACAACTTGAAGTATGTACTGATGAAATTGAAGACTATAGTCTGGTCTGCATATGGATTATATCTCAACATAAAGCAAAGAAAATTCCTCACACCTAGACCAATAAACAGCATAATGATAAATGGAGAAAAGTTTGAAGCTGTCAAAGATATCATTTTACTTGGATCCACAGTCAACACCCATAGAAGCATCAATCGAGAAATCAGATGTTTTATTGAACTGGGCAAACCTACTTCAAAAGACCTTTTTAAGGTGTTGAAAATCAAAGATGTCATTTTGAAAACTAAGGTATACCTAACCCAAACCATGGTATTTTCAAATGTCTCATATACATGTGAAAATTGAATGATAAAAAGGTACCCCAAAGAGGAATTGATGCCTTTGAATTATGGTGTTGGTGAAGAATACTGAAAATACTATGGTTTGCCTGAAAAATGAGCTAATCTGTCCTTGAAGAAGTACAGCCAGAATGCTTCTTGGAAGTAGGAATGGCCAGACTTTGTCTCACCTACTTTGGTCATGTT
>NW_006921663.1:9103740-9111253 GCF_000298275.1 Orycteropus afer afer
AGAGAGAGAGAGAGAGAGAGAGATTACGATCCACACATTTGAATACCTTTAAATAGTCAATTAGATAAGTAAATAACTTTCTTTATGGTATTCTTTACTTTCAGACAAGATCCATCTGACATGAGCAATGATATCCTTTGTTCCATGTTCTCTTCTGAATCCAGCTTACATTTCTGGAAGCTCCCTGTCAATATACTATTGCAACCATTTTTCCATAATCCTCAACAAAATTTTACTTTTGTGTGATATTAGTGATATTCTGTGATAATTTCCATATTCTGTTGGATAGCCTTTCTTTGAATGGGTATAAACATGCATCTCTTCCTGTCAGGTGGCCAGGTAGCTGTCTTCCAATCTACTTGGCATAGATGAGTAAGTGTCTCCAGTGTGGCATCCGTTTGTTGAAACATCACAATGGGTATTCTGTCACTTCCTAGAGACTTGTTTTTTTACTAATTCCTTCAGTGTAGCTTCGATTTTTCCTTCAACATTATTGGTTCTTGATAATATGCTGCTTTCTGAAATAGTCGAACATTGACAAGTTATTTTTTGTGAGTGACTCTATGTTTTCCTTCCATCTCTTTTATTTTATTTTATTTTTTTAAATTGTGAGTTAGGTGAAAGTTTGCAGAGCAAATTCACTTTCCATAGAGCAGTTCTAATACACTTTATCTCATGACATTGACTACAATTTACCCCAATGCAACAGCTCCCCTCCCACTTCCTTCCGATAGTTACCTCTTCCCTGTGTCCTTCCCTCCCTGCACTCCTGCCTCCTGAGGTGTCTCCCTGTGCATAAGTAGCTCTTCTTTCTCCCATGATTGTTCTCTGCAAGAATTGTATCTAACTCAGGTAAATGTTTGATTCATATGCCTGTCTTTTGTTTATCTGGAAGACACAGGTGTGGGTTCAATTCCAGAACTGAAGGGCCACTAGGGGCCACAATCTCTGGTTCCACCAAGCTCTATCAGACCAGCAAATCTGGTCATTTTTTCCCCCAAAATGTTTTTGAGTTTTGTTCCACATTGTTCTCCCTTTCTATCCAGGATCTCCTCCATAGATCCCCTTCTGAGTGGTTGACAGTGGGCACCATCTAGCTCTTCTGGTCTCATATTTGTATAGGCTGCAGATTGCATGATGTATCAGTCTCTAGGACTAATTGTTTCCATGAATCTTTGGTTTTCTTCATTCTTCTTTGCTCTAGATGAGAAGAAACCCATTATTGCATCTAGCTGGCTGTCTGCAAGCTTCTAAGCTCGCAGTCACTACTTGTCAAAGTAGGATGTGGAACAATATTTTGTGTAGTATGTTATCCCAATTGACCTTGATGTTCCCTGTGACTATGGTCCCAAACCCACAGATTCAACTACTCACTCCCTCTGGGTAGGTGGCTATGGCCAAGAAATGATTACAAACTTGTCCCTTATCAGCTTTAGTACACACCTGGGAATTCTTACAGAACACACACAATATACTTGTAGAACCATTGTCTGCCAATCCTGTACATGGTCTTCGGTACACTGCATTGTTGTTGTTAGATGCCATCGAGTCATGTCCGACTCATAGTGACCCTCTGCACAGGAGAATGAAACACCGCTTGATCCTGCGTCAGCTCCATGATCTTTGCTGTACTTGAGCCCATTATCGCAGCCACTCTTTCATCGATCCTCCTCCACCTTATCAAACATGACATCCTTCTCCAGGGCATGGTCCCTTCTGACAACATGACCAAAGTTGGTGAGAAGAAGTCTGGCCATTTTTGCTTCCAAGGAGCATTCTGGCTGTACTTCCTCCAGGACAGATCTGTTAGTTCTTTAAACACTCCATGGTGCTTTCAGAATTCTTCACCAGCACCACAACTCAAAATCATCAATTCTTCTTTGGTCTTCCTTATTTATTGTCCAGCTCTCACATGCTTAAGAGGCAATTTAAAATATCATGGGTTGTGTCATGTGCACCTTACTTCTTAAGGAGACATCCTTGTTCCTCAGCACTTGAAAGAGGTCCCTTGCAGCCAACTTGCTCAGTCTATATGTCATCTAATGTCTTAACTACTGCTTCCATTGACATCAATTATAGAATCAAGTAATGTGAAGTCTTTGACAACTTCAATGTTTTCTCTATTTATTGTGAAGCTGCTTATAGGTCCAGTTGTGAGGATTTTTGTTTTCTTTAAATTAAGATGCATAGACATACGTAATAGTTCAGCATGTCCACTCATCTATCCACCCATACACCCATGTTTGCCTTCATTGACAATGCAGCACTGTATGTGCAAAATGGTTCATCTTTGTTGTCTGTACCTCCCATGTATATCTCTCTGTGTCTTCCTTTTCCTCAGTGCCACCATGCTTATCACTCACATTTTCCTTCCATCTTCTTTTGATGTTCCTTGCATCATTCAATATTTTGCTCATATATTCTTTCCATATTGAAACAAAAGGCATGAATTTTTCCTTCAGTTCTTTCACACACTGCTGGGTGTGTTGTTCGCTTTTGGTTTATTAACTCCATGTATTTGCATATTTTGTTTTAATAATGTACTGTCTTCTCTAGCTGCAATTTGAAATTTCTGTTTACCTATTTAATGTTGTCATTTCTCCCATTTGTTTATTTGTTTTAGCCACTCTTCACTCAAAAGCAAGTTTCAGATACTCTTCTCACATCCATTTTGGTCTTCTTCTTCTTTATTATTATTTTTTTTTCCTTTCCTATCTTTTTAATGACCTTTAGCTTTCTTCATGTATCATGTTCTTGATGTCCTCCCACAACTTGTCTGGTGTTTGGTCACCGGTGCCCAATGCATCATATCTATTCTTCATATCGTCTCTAAATTCAGTGAGATATAATAAAGGTCGTGTTTTGGTTCCTGCGGACTTGCTTTAATTGTCTTCAGCTTCAACTTGAACTTGCATGTGAGCAATTGATTGTTCCACAATAAGCTTCTGGCCGTGTTTTGGCTAAACATATTGATCTACTCTATGGCATTTTTTCCCAGATGTAGTCAATCTGATTCTTGTGTATTCCATTTATTGAGGTCCAAGTGTATAGCTGCTGCTTATGTTATTGAGAAAAGAAAAGGTACTAGCAATATATAAGTTATTGGTCTTTCAAAGTTCAATTATCTCTGAGGTCATTTCTATCACAAAGGCCATATCTTCCAGCTATCAATGATTTTTTCTAACTTTCTCATTCCAATCAAGAGCAATAATAAATACTTCTTTTTCATTCCAATCAAGAGTAATAATAAGTACTTCTTTATTGCATATTTGATCAATTTGAGACTGCAGAAGTTGGTTGAAATCTTCAATTTCTTTATCTTTGGCTGTAGTAGTTGATGTGTAAATGAATAACAGTAGTACTACTCTTCTTTGTAGAAGTATGGATATTTTCCTATCTTTGACAACATTGTGCTTCAGAATAGATCTTGAGACATTCTTTTGGAAGATGAATTTGGTGCTACTCCACTTCAATTTTTCATTCCCAGTATACTAGACCATATGTTTGTCTGATTCAAAATGACCAAAACCAGTCAATTTTAGGCCACTAATGCCTAGTATATCAATTGTTGTGTGCTCCATTTCATTGTTGACAACTTCCAGTTTTCTTAGATTCATAATCTGTACATTCCATGTTCCAATTATTAATGGATGTTTGCAGCCACTTCTTCCCATTTTGAGTCATCAAACCTACCAACTGCTCTGTAGAAGGAAGATGTGACAATCTACTTCATTAAAGATTTAAAGCCTTGAAATCTCATATCGGTCACTATGAGTCATATTGGTCACTATGAGTCAGGATCAACTCCATGGAAGTGGATATTTTATTTTATATGTATCTAAAAAAAATAAATAAATAATACACACACACACACACACACACACATATATATATATAATGTATATTATTTTACTTATATTGTTGTTGTTGTTGTTTGCCATCGAATCAAACCTGACTCATAGCCACCCCTCCTTGGGTTTCCAAGGCAGTATCACTACGGAAGTAGATTACCCAAAATATATATATATATATATATATATATATGTTGTTGTTGTTATGTGCCCTCGAGTCGGCCCCGACTCATAGTGACCCCTCCTTGGGTTTCCGAGGCAGTATCACTACGGAAGCAGATAGTCCAACCTTCCTTCTGAGGAGTGGCTGGTGGGTTTGAACCCCCAGCCTTCTGGTTAGCAGTCAAGTGCCTTAGGCACTGTGCTACCAGAGATTTGCCCTTGGGTTAAGAGTATACATGATGATGTTTTACTCTTGTACTGAGTAAGGAAGCAGCAACATAAATAGGTTTTTACAAGAATTGCTTGTGGCCCAGTTCTTTGGAGAATAAAGATAGACTGGTTTTTGGATCAAATAAAAAATATATGTGGGTGAAGTATATTTGGTTCCAGTAGGGTTTCATCTAAAATATATAGTGGATGACTGTGAGAGATAGGTAAGTTTTATTTGCTTTTTTGTTTGTTTGTTTTTCACAAATGAAGAAGATAATACTTAGGGGGAAATAAATACTTTTATTTTAATTTATTTTCTCTCTTTCTATTGTGAAGTAGATCTATCACTGAGTTTAGCCTTGGGATTTGTTAATAGAAAATAGAGACACTCACTGCTGTCAAGTTGATTCTGATTCAAAGAGATCCTATAGGAAAGACTAAAACAGTTCCATAGGGTTTCCAACACTGGAATACAGCCACATCTTTCTTCTGTGAAGTGGTTTGTGGGTTTGAAGCATTGACATTTTGGTTAGCAGACCAGGGCTTAACCACCACACCACAAAGGCTCTTCTGAGATGTGTTATGCACAGCACTATATGCACAAATTAGCAAAACATTCATTTTTCAGAGTAAATGCCCCCAAGCAGAAACCAACAAATCATTGCTCAGTTATTTTTGAGCTAACCAAAAATCCAGGCAGTTCAAGTTATGTTTATTTGAAGTTTTAGATTGTTATCCCCCTACCTCATGAACTAATTACTTGCATTGGATTACCATGAACAGATATACTTTCACATCTTTTCAAAATGAATGCTAATGTATTCTGCTTGCTGAAGCAACATTCATAACAACACACAAAATGAGCTAGCAAACCATTTCAAAAACAATTTGAAATCTACTTTGAATATTACTCTAGAAAATGTAAATTCAAAATCATATGAGTGCCAGGAAATTCCAACGTCATCAAACATTAAAGCTTTCACATTTTCTGAACAAGAATGATGCTGGTACATTTTTCATTAGTCTTTTTTTTTTTCAATTGTCTTTCTGAATATCTGTTATGTACCAGGTCTGTGTAAGACATTGGGCATAAAAATGAAAAATACTCTTTTGAATATAAAGTTATTTTATTTAGTGAGTCAGGCAGAATGACAACGCTGATTATTCATTTGATAATATTTGAATTTAATATGATAAATTCCAACTTGGAAATCATTACAAAATACAATGCTTGTAGAAATTTAAAGCATATTTATTAATATTTTAACTGAAGTATGGCAGATTTGGTATTAATTGAAAGAAAGATTTTCAAAAAGAACAATAAAATAATTAAAAATTTTGAAAAAATATACCATGTTTTTTAAATGATGAAAGATTCCACTGTGGTTGGAGTGAGTGGAGGGTATTAAACATAATTTTTTTGTTGTTGTTGTTGTTAGGTGCCGTGGAGTCATTTCCTACTCATAGCCATCCCATGCACAGAACGAAACACTGCCCGATCTTGCGCCTGCTCCGTGATCCCTGCTATACTTGAGCCCATCATCTCAGCCACCATGTCAATCCATCTCATTGAAGGCCTGCCCCTCTTTCATCGACCAACCACCACACCAAGCATGACATCCTTCTCCAAGGAATGGTCCCTTCTGACAACATGACCAAAATAGGTGAGACAAAGTCAGGCCATTCTCGCTTCCAAGGAGCATTTTGGGTGCACTTCCTCCAGGACAGATTTGTTAGTTCTTTTGCCAGCCCATGATATTTTCAGCATTCTTCACCAGCACCACAACTCAAAAGCATCAACTCTTCTTCAGTCTTCCATGTTCATTGTTCAGCTTTCACATGCGTACAAGGCGATTGGAAATATCATGGCTTGTGTCAGGCGCACCTTAGTCCTCAAGGAGACATCCTTGCTCCTCAGTACTTGAAACAGTTCCTTCATGGGTGACTTTCCCAATGCTACATGTTGTCTAATGTCCTGACTCCTGCTTCCATTGGCATTGATTGTAGAACCAAGAAACATGAATTCTTTGACAACCTCAGTCTTCTCTCCATTTATTGTGATGCTGTTCATTGGTCCAATTGTGAGAATTTTTGTTTTCTTTCTATTGAGACGTAATCCATACTGCAGCCTGTATTCTTCAACCTTTATCAGTAAGTGCCTCGAGTCATCCTCATTTTCAGCAAGTAAAGTTGTATTGTCTGCATATCTACGATTGTTAATGATTCTTCCTCCAATCCTGATGCCACATTTTTCTTCTTATAGTCCATTTTCGGATTATTTGCTCAGCATATAGATTGAATAAGTATGGGGAAAAGATACAACCCTGACGCACTCCCTTTCTGATTTTAAACCATGCATTGTCCCCTTGTTCCATTTGAATGACAGCCTCCTGGTTAAGGTACAGGTTCCTCATGAGTACAATCAAGTGTTCAGGAATTCCCATTCTTCTCAATGTTATCCATAATTTGTCATGATCCACACAATCAAATGACTTTGCCTAGTCAATAAAATACAAGTAGACATCTTTCTGGTATTCTTTGCCTTCACCCAAGATCTATCTGACAACAGCTGAGATACCGCTTGTTCCATGTCCTCTTCTGAATCCAGCTTGCACCTCTGGAAGTTCTCTGTCAATATACTGCTGCAAACATTTTTGAATTATCTTCAGTAAGATCTTACTTGTGTGTGATATTAATGATATTGTTCTATAACTTCCACAATCTGTGGAATCACCTTTTTTGGAATGGGTACAAATATGGATCTCTTCCAGTCAGTTGGCCAGGCAGCTGTTTTCCAAATCTCTTGGCATAACAGAGTGAGTGCCTCCAATGGGGCATCCGTTTGTTGAAATATCTCAATGGGTATTTGGTCAATTCCCGGAACCTTATTCTTTGCCAATTCTTTCATTGCAGCTTTGACTTTCTCCGTCAGTACCATTGGTTCTAGGTCATATGCCACTTCCTTAATGGATAAAGTTCAACCAGTTCCTTTTGGTACAGTGACTCTGTGTATTCCTTCCATCTTCTCTTGATGTTTCCTGCATCATTCAATACTTTGCCCATAGAATCTCTCAATATTGCAACACGAGGCTTAAATTTTTTCTTCAATTCTTTCAGTATAATAAATGCTGAGTGGGTTCTTCCCTTTTGGTTTTCAAACTCCAGGTCTTTGCACATTTCATTATAGTAATTGGTTTTGTCTGCTTGAGCTGCTCTTTGAAATCTTCTGTTCAGCTCCTTTATTTTGTCATTTCTTCCATTGACTTTAGCTTCTCTCCACTCAAGGACAA
>NW_006921663.1:9111438-9123122 GCF_000298275.1 Orycteropus afer afer
GCGATGATGGGCTCAAGTATAGCAGGGATTGTAGGGCTGGCATGGGATCGGGCAGTGTTTCGTTCTGCTGTGCATGGGGTCACTATGAGTTGGAAATGACTCAACGGCACTTAACAACAACAACATATTCAAGATCATAGTTTGGCTCTTTTGGACTTATTTTAATTGTCTTCAACTTCAAGTTGAACTTGCTTATGAGCAGTTGATAGTCTGTTCCACAATCAGCTCCTGGCCTGGTTTTGGCTGAAGTTATTGAGCTTTTCCACCATCTCTTGCCACAGACATAGTCAATCTGATTCCTGTGTGTTTCATCTGGTGAAGTGAATGTGCAGATCCGCTGTTTGTGTTGTTGAAAAAAGGTTTGCAATGAACAAGTCAGTGGTCTTGCAAAATTCTACCATACGAGTTCCAGCATTATTTCTGTTGCCAAGGCCTAATTTTCCAACTACCGGTGATTCTTCTTTGTTTCCCACTTTTGCTTTCCAGTCACTAGTGATAATTAACATATCCTGATTGCATGTTCGCTCAATTTCAGACTGCAGAAGTTGATAAAATTCTTCAATTTCCTCATCTTTGGCTTTGGTGGTTGGTGCATAAATTTGAATAATAGTTGTATTAATGGGTCTTCCTTGTAGGCATATGGATATTATCCTGTCACTGACAGCACTGTACTTCAGGACAGATCTTGAAACATCCTTTGTGATGATGAATGCCATGCCATTCCTCTTCAAACTGTCATTCCTGGTATAGTAGATCACATAGTCGTCTGATTTAAAATGGCCAAAACCAGTCCATTTCAGCTCACTAATGTCAAGGATATCAATCTTTATTTGTTCCATTTCATTTTTTACTACTTTCAATTTTCCTAGATTCATACTGCGTACATTCCATGTTCCAATGATTAATGGATGTCTGTACCTGTTTCTCTTCATTTTGAGTGGTGCCACATCAGCAAATGAAGGTCTTGAAAGTTTTACCTTATCCATAGGAGTAAGGCTGGCTTTACTCAGATGATGCAGCTCTTTCCCAGTCTATTTTGAGAGCCTTCTAACCTAACCCGACTATTCATAAAGTTGCGCAGTAATGTATCAAACAGTGTTTCTTTGCTATTCATATTGTTTTCCCTGGCAAACTATTTGAGAAATGGATGACCTCCTCCTTCTTTCTAGTCTGTCTCAGTCTGTAAGCTGGGCTGAGACCTGTGCACCATGTGCATCCCGCTGGGTTAGAAACACCAGTGGCTCAGCCTCAAAACTCACATCAACATGTAACCACAGTAGGACAAACCAACAGACAAGTTTGTCTCCCTGTTGGAAACCTCTTGTACCACCCTTACCCAGGTCCCTGCAGCTGACTCCTCCTCTGTCCAGATTCCTGGACCTTTTAATACCCTTTCTCCCACTCTCCCGCTCTGTTGCTTTGGGCATGCCTGAGTTCCTTCTCCTCAGCTGGATTCCTGCCTCTGACTGCTCCTCTGTCAGGGTTCCTGGCTTTTAATCCCCTTTTTCCTTCTCTCCTGCCCTGCTGCTTTGGGTGTGCCTTAGTTCCTTTCCTCACCAGGATCCCTGCAGCAGACTGCATTAAACATAAATAATTATAGCTATTTAAATACTATCATTCAAATATCTTTAAATATCTCTTTAAAATCTAACCATTTTAATGATGGCAAGATTATATCTATACAACTATCTCTACATATAGATATACAAATACAATTTTGATGTTATTTCTATTTTGACAGAAATAACTCAGAAGGACAACACTGCACTCTCTAAAACATGACATTTTAGTGTTAAAGCACTATTTTATAAGTGTTCTGCTAGTTAGTCTAGTTATATATTTGGACATAGCATCCTAGCATCCACCATGCTATTATATCCTGAGTTCCCTGAAAGCCCTAGGCAATCACTTCAAATTTCATCCTCTCTCTTTTTTCTTCTATCTTCCAGTATTTTACCCACAGTCCAACCCTCCCATTCACAACTCCACTTCCCATTTCATAGAGAAAAGAGAAGCACTTAGATGATAATACAGATTTACTTATAATACTATATCTACCCATTTCCCCATATCTCTGTATGTTCTACATTTTTCTCTCATTCCAAATGTATTAGTAGTCTATGTTCCTTGCTAAGTCTACTTCCACCAGCTTTTCACAAGGTCACATTACTGCTAATCACTCAAAGACATATTCAGGTGCTCTCTTAAATCATCATTTTCCCTTTTCTATTTAATCATACTGCTCAGAATACCAATAATATGTAGCCATCTTTTATATAAATTCTCCAACTTTTCTCCCTTAAATATGAATAAACCTCAAAATTTCACTTATTCATATACCACCCAATTTCTACCCCCTTTACATAAAAAAGATCTAGAAAAAAGTTGTCTGTGATCACTCTCTTCAATTTCTTTCTTCCTTCTCTCTCTTAAACAAGTTCTAATTAGTTTCAGACCTATCACACCACTCAAACTTCATTTCTTTATATTATTAATAATCTTATTCTAAATCCAATGATAAATTATCTTCTTTATCTAATGTGAGTTTTTAGCAACATTTAACCAGTTAATTCATCTCTCCTCTTTGGACCACTTTCTTGTCTTGGATTCAAAATACGACCCTTATCAGATTTTGTACCTTTCTGGCCATTCATTCTAAGACTCTTTTGCTGCTTTATTGTCATCTTCAAAAAATATATATTTAGAAATGACTAATGTAAGAAGCCCTGGTGGAGCTGTGGTTAAGCATTGGGCTGCTAACCAAAAGGTCAGAGGTTCATAGCTAACACTGCTCTGTAAGAGAACAATATGACCCTTAGCTTCTGTAAAGATTTACAGCCTGTGAAACCCTATGAGGCAGATCTACTCTGTCCTATAGGGTCAATATGAATTGAAATTCACTCAACAAAGTTTTGGAGTTTTTTTGAACATATCATTGAGAATATGGTGACATGAAGCAATGAACTCAAGTATAAATTTAAGGGATATGAAATATGTTAGTAATCAAGAGATAAAATTAGATATTATAGAGTATATAAGTCTCCACAAAATATTCCATATCAACAAAATATCAAATTATAAAAAAGACAGAATTGGTAGCATTTATCTCTCCCCCCAGCTGCATCCTCCAAAAGTCCTAAGCTTCTATATGCTAGGCAAAGCACTAGTCCCAGGACCTAGTCTTTGACCGTACTATTTTTCTAAAGGTGATCCCACAGAATGTGGAAATTATCAAACAATATCATTAATATCACAAGCAAGTAATATCTTACTGACACTGCCATCGAGTCAGATCTGACTCATAACAACCCCTTCTTGGTTTTCTGAAGTGGTTTCACTATGGAAGTAGTTTGCCCAACCTTACTTCTGAAGAGTGGCTGGTGGGTTTGAACCACCAGCCTTCTGGTTAGCAGTCTAATGCCTTAGGCACTAGGCTACCAGAGCTCCTAAATCTTACTGAAGATAATTAAAAAATGATTGTACCAGTACATTGAGAGAGAGCTTCCAGAAATGCAAGCTGGATTCAGAAGGGGGCATAGAATGAGGGATATCATTGCTGATGTCAAATGGATCTTAGCTGAAAGCAAAGAATACCAGGAAGATGTTTACGTATGTTTTATTGACTATGCAAAACCTTTCAATTGTGTGGATAACAGTAAATTTTAGATAACATTGAGAAGAATGTGAATTCCAGAATGCTTGATTGTACTCATGAGGAATCTATACATAGACAGGAGGCTGTCATTCAAACAGAACAAGGGGATATTGCATAACTTAAAGCCAAGAAGGGAGTGTCTCAAGGTTGTACCTTTCACCGTAATTATTCAGCTTGTATACTGAGCAAATAATCTGAGAAGCTGGATTATATGAAGAAAAATGTGCCATCAGGATTGGAGGAAGACTCATTAACAGCCTGTGATATACAGATGACACAATTTTGCTTGCTGAAAGTGATGATGACTTGATGCACTTACTGATGAAATTGTAGACTACAATCTGCAGTATGGATTGCACCTCAATATAAACACAAAACACAAAAATAGTTTGAAAACACAAAAATCCTCAGAATCAGTCTAATAAACAGCTTCATGATAAATGGGGAAGGATTGAAGTTGTCAAGGATTTCATATCATTTGGTTCTACAATCAACACCAATGGAAGCAGCAGTCAAGACATCAGACACTGTATTGTGTTGAGAAAATCTGCTGGGGAAAAAAAAAAAAAAAAAAACCTCTTTCAAGTGCTGTAGAGCAAAGATGTCTCCTTGAAGACTAAGGTGCACCTAACTTGAACCATGGTGTTTTCAGTGACCTCTTATGTGTGTGAGAGCTGGACAATGAATAAAGAAGACCAAAGAAGACTTGATGCTTTTGAGTTGTGGGGCTGGAGAAGAATGCTAAGAGTACCATTGCTAAAAGGACTAACAAATCTGTCCAGGAAGAAGTGCAGTCTAATGCTTCTTGGAAGCAAGAATGGCCAGACTTGGTCTTATCTACTTTGGTAATGTTGTCAGATAGAACATTCCCTGAGAAGGATATCATGCTTGGTAAAGTGGAGGGTCAACAAAGAAGGAGAAGGCCCTCAATGAGATGGATAGACACAGTGGCTGCAACTATGGGCTCAGTTTTAGCAAGGATCATGAGGCTGGGGCAGTACCAAGTAGTGTTTTGTTCTGATATGCATAGGGTCACCGTGAGTAGGAGATGACTTGATAGCACCTAACAGCAACAACAACATTTTATAAATATGTACACACTTCCTATGTAATCTCAACAAGTTTCTACTAGTATTGTAATGGCTTTCAAAATTATATCAGCAGCTTGAACTTTCCCCCTGTACTCTGAAGTATCTAATTACATTTTGAACATCTCAACTTAGATGTTTAATGGATGCTTCAAATTCAGCTATATCCAAGAGTTGGCAGGCAACATTTCTATAAATCTATTTGTATGTTCTGTAAGATTTCGGTGGTATATGTTAGAGCTGACAATGGGAAGCTTGTAGTTACTTCTTGGCCACAGCCAGCTACCCAGATGGAGTGAGTAGTTGGATATGTGGGCTTGGGACCATAGTCACAGAAGACATCAAGCTCAATTGTTATAACAATATTACAAAAAAGCATTCTTCTACCTCCTACTTTGGCGAGTAGCAACTGGGACCTTGAAAGCTTGCAAGCAGCCATCTAGATGCAACTATCAGTCTCTCCTCATCCAGAACAAAGAAGAATGGAGAAAACCAAAGACACATGGAAACAATTAGTCCAAGCTACTGGTACACCATGCATTCCTCAGCCTATTCGATTATAAGACCTGAAGAACTTGATAGTGCCTGACTACCATGGTCAACCACTTACAAAGGGATATCTGTAGGAGATCCTGGATAGAGTGGGAGAACAATGTGGAACAAAAGTCAAAATCATTTAAAAGAAAAAACAAAACAAAAAAAAAAGGACCAGGTTTTCTGGTCTAATAAAGCCTGCTGGAATCACTGAGACTATGACCCCTTGATGCCCTTTAGGTCTGGAATTGAACTCACTCCTGTGGCTTCCAGCCAAACAGAGGACACACACATATGAGCTGAACATTTACATTAGGTAGATATACTCCTTGGAGAGATCAATCATGGGAAAATACAAGGGCTGTGTATGTATGCACAGGGAGACATCTCATAGAAAAGGAGTACATGGGAGCGAAGGACACAGGGGAGACGTAACTATGAAGACAAAGTGGGAGGAGAGCTGTTGTCCTGTGGTAAATTGTAGTCAATGTCATGAGATAAAGTGTATGTGAGGGTCTGTATGGAAAGTTAATTTGCTCTGTAAATTTTCACCCAAATCACAATAAAATTAAAAAACAAATCAGCTATATCCAACACTGATAATATGTAGTAATCAACAAATTAGTGATTTTTTCTGTATCAGCATGTAACAGTACCATTCTTCCATTTGTCCAAGGGAAAACCTGTAACATCATTCTTGTTTTCTTCATTTTTTCCTATATTGGAGCCTGATTCATCAGCAAATTTTTGTAAGCAGTACTTTAAATCAGATACTACTATTCTGTCACAGGTGAACTTGTTGCTATGATGTTGAAAAAGTTTTAGCAGAGCTTTCAGACTAAGATGGATTAGGACAAAAGCCCTGTTGGTATACTTCATGAAAACAAGCCATTAAAAACCGTAAGGAGCATTCCTCCTTTGCTAATACTTTCAGCCTTCTGAACATTGCCCTTTGGCAAACGCTGCCCTTTTGATCTTGATTGGCTGATTGTTCTAAGGAGTGCATAACTCCCTAGTGTTATTGTTCACCTTGGAGACCTGTCTATTGTTTGTCTGAAAATTGAGTCATGGAAGTGAGTTATGTTCACCAACAGATTGCTCTTTTCAAAAACATTAGGGTATAAATATATTTTTTGGTAGTAATCTTTTTTTCATTGTTAACTGACTGCTCTCTGCTTTACTTTACTGATTCTACTTTTTAATTTGATTTATTGATTTATTATTTTTTTTTAGGATTTTGTTATGGATGCTTTATTTCTTTTTAAACATAAATATTCATTGCCATACTTTTTATTTCCCCTGAAAACTGTTTTAGTTTTGTCCCACCATCTAATATATTATGTTTTTTTTAAATTATTTTTGCTTTAAAGAAGATATATAGTTTGATTTTGTATTTTTTTTTTTTAATATCCTAGTGATTTAATAGTATTTTTTCCCTTTTCTTTAGACAACAGATAACAAGGTTTTTTTGTTGTTGTTGTTGTTGGTTTTTGTAGCTTTATTACTGTTTGGGCAGAGAATGAAGTTTTCAATATTTCTATTCTTGGAATATGTTGAGATTTAGTTTGTGGCCAAGATATAGTCATATTTTTGTGAAAATGTAAAATTTAAATTAAGGTATATTCACTATTATTAGGACCTTGATTTCATTATACATGTTTTATGATCAAATTAGACGCATAGTATATATAGTATCCTTTATTGTTGTTATGGGCCCAACTCATAGTGACCCCTCCTTGTGTTTTGAAGACAGTATCACTACGAAAGTAGATTGCCCAACTTTCCTTTCAAGGAGTGGTTGGTGGGTTTGAACCACTAGCCTGCTGGTTAGCAGTCAAGTGCCTTAGGTACTATACTACCAGAACTCCCATGTTGTTGTTGTTGTTGTTGTTTGCCGTCGAGTTGGCCCCAACTCATAGCGACCCCTCCTTGGGTTTCCGAGGCAGTATCACTACGGAAGTAGGATTGCCCAACCTTCCTTCCGAGGAGTGGCTGGTGGGTTTGAACCGCCTGCCTTCTGGTTAGCAGTCAAGTGCCCCAGAACTCCTATTGTTATGTTGTTGTTATGTGCCGTCGAGTCGGCCCCGACTCATATAGTATCCTTTAAATATAGGAAATAATGAATTGCTTATGCTGTTTTTATTCCCTGTATGTTACTTACGTTATTCCACTTGAATTAAGTTTGGTGAAGAGTTAGAAAGGTTAAAGTTTTCTACTGTGTGCTCTGTTTGTTTATTTTTGATAGTCCATTGCTCGTTCTATGGTAGGTTTGTGAGAGAGATTCATGGAATTAATTGTTCCTGAGTTCCTGTATATTCAAAATCTTTATAAAGATTTTATACATTAAGGTAAATTTGGTAGCATATAAAGTGTGTTATTCACATTTTCTTTCTAAGAATAGGTTAACTTTGTTACTTCTTTATTTTTGGAATTAAAAGAAGTAGTTGAAAATATAATGAAATTTTAATAGTCTTGTTTTTGTATGTAACTTAATTTATTTTGACTAGTTGCCAGAATATATTTTTTTACACTGATATTTCAGTAGTTTATTAGAAAAAAAACCATCTGATGCCTAATGGTATTATGTGTGCCATTTCCATGTGATGGGGCTCTGGTGGTATAGTTAGTTGCTAAGGCATTTGACTACTAATCAAAATGTAGTTGTTTGAACCCACCAGCCACTGCATAGAAGAAAGATGAAGTAGCTTGCTTCCTTAAAGATTTACAGTCTTGGAAACCCAATAGGAATTGTTATGAGTCAGAATCAACTTGATAGCTGTGAGTTTGTTTTATTTCCATGTGTGATTTCAAGTTTCTTTTCCAGCAAAATGTTCTTGAATAGTAATTGTGACTATGGGTTTCATTGTTTTGATTTCCTTTTGTGAGGAATCCTACTGCATATGTGTCTGTGTTTGTTTAAGCACACATTAATGTATTGGCTGTTTTTTGCCTCTCTTCTATCACTTTAATTTAAATAATTTTATGTGTTTTTTAATTTTGTTTCGCTTCATCTCTAATACATATTTAAAAAAGGAGTCCTAGTGGCACAATTGTTAAGTAAGTGCTTAGTTCCTAAATGAAATGTAAGCAGTTTAAAGGCAACAGTGACCTCATTGGAGAAAATACCTTGTGGTCTGCTCTGGGAAATCCTATGGTGTCATTCTCTTCTGTCAAATAGGTTCCCTATGAGTTGTAATTGGCTTAATGGCACAGAACAACAACAAAAATACATGTTACATTTTCAAAGAATTTTCAGGTGTGCTTATTTGTTATTGAATTCTATAGAGGTTCTATATTTCTGAAATAATTTTTATTCTTTATTTCTAATTTTTTCTTGAACTTTATGACATCTATTTTTAAATCTTCTCTGTTGTTGTTGTTGTTATGTGCCGTCGAGTCAGCCCTGACTCATAGCGACCCCTCCTTGGGTTTCCGAGGCAGTATCACTACGGAAGTAGGATTGCCCAACCTTCCTCCCGAGGAGTGGCTGGTGGGTTTGAACCGCCAGCCTTCTGGTTAGCAGTCAAGTGCCTTAGCCACTATGCTTCTCTAGTTGCCTCAATTTGAAGTTTTTCTTTTTCTTTTTTTATTCTAATGTATGTTGTTCTCTGTTAGCATAGTGCCTAAGGCACTTGACTGCTAACAAGAAGGCTTTCGGTTCAAATCCACCAGTCACTCCTCAGAAGGAAGCTTGAGCAATCTACTTCTGTAGTGATACTGCCTCAGAGACCGAAGGAGGGGTCACTATGGGTGGCTCCGACTTGATGGGACCTAACAACAACAACATAATTTTTGTAGTCTCTTTGTAGTTGTTAGATGCTAACAAGTTGTTTTTGACTCATTGCAACCCTATGTACAACAGAACTAAGCAATGCCTGATCGTGGACCACCCTCACAATCATTACTACACTAGACCCCATTGTCCCAGTCACTGTGTCAACCCATCTCATTGAGCATCTTCGGATTTCTCACTGACCCACTACATTATCTGGAAGGATTAGGCCCTTCTGACAGCATGCCAAAGGTATGAGAGACAAAGTTTGGCCTCTCTCACTTCTAAGGAGTTTTCCTGCTGTACTTTTTCCAAGATAGATATGTTCTTCTAGCAATCCATGGTGCTTTCAATATTCATCACCAACACCACAATTGAAGTGCTTTGAATTTTCTAAGATCTTCCTTGTTCATTTTCTAGCTCTGAAATCCATTGAAGGCATTGAAAATATCATAGCTTGAGTCAGGGGTACCTTACTCTTCAAAGTGACATCATTGCTCATAAACACTTTAAAGAGGACTTTTGCAGCAAATTTCACCAATGCATTACATTTGATTTCTTGACTGCTGCTTCCATGGATGTTGATTGGGAATCCAAGTAAAATGAAATCCTTGACAGCTTCAATATTGTTTCCATTTATCATGATGTTGCTTCTAAGTTCAATTGTAAGGAATTTTTTTTTTTTTTCTTTTAAATTTTATTGAAATGTTAGAATGGACTTTTTAACTGTTTTCTGGGACTTTTTTTTTTCAATTCTTTCATTATTAGTAGCATTAAGATCATTTTTTTACATCTTTTAGTCTTCTAAAAACTTTATAGGGAATTTGTTTTCAATCATTTCTGTTGTTTATTTCTCAAGAACAATGCATACCTCCTTACTTTTAGGTAACAATGAAGATTAGAAAAGTTTTCTAGAATCATGCCTTGAGAATTAGCTCTACTGTTGTGTTCACACCATACACCATAGATGGGGAAATAATAATAATGCTTTCTTATACTGCCTTTTTTTTTTATTATTTCCAGTGTTGATATTATTTATTTATTTATTCTTAATGATATTTTTCTCTTTCTCTCACTGTATTTATCCCATTCAATTTGAATTTTACTCTAAGAAGCTTATCCTTAGTGGGATTGCACTGATTTAAAAAGGAAACAAAAATGTGTTACTTTGTGGAATTCATGTGTCTAATGTGTTTCCAACATCCAGACACTTCTCCAATCATGACACCTTTATACAGACTGAAAAATTTTGATCCAGCAGAATAGGTGCTGTTTTCATGTTGGTCCAATGAATTTGCAGTTAATAACACATTTCAATTTAGATTCTTACTGTTAGCAGGGACATTACAGACACCACTTGCCTTCCTTTGGTTTTTCCCACACTGTACGATTACTAGACAGAAGGAGTAAGCTATTTGTGGTGTCAAGATCATGAGCGTAATTTTCAATTTAACCTTGATGTAGATGTTATGTGTGGATCGTTGGTTTATACATTCTAGTTTATTTTTTCTATATGGAGAACTCAATGAGATTCATAAATACAATCATCGCTAATTGGTTCATAACCAACTGTATTATGAGCAAGTAGAGTTTATCTTATTTAAGGTAAGGATGATATAACATGACAAAAATATGTTTATGTGATATAACACAGTTATAGATGGAAAGCAATATACTTAGTATCATTTAGATAAATAAGATGAAAGTATGATAATATTCAGCATCTGTTACTTGATTAAAACTCTTAGAAAATCAAGAGTGAAAGGAAAATCCTTTAATCTGATTTACATTAACATCATATGTAATGTTAAAATATTGAAAGTTTTATTTTTAAAAAAGATTGGAGTAACATTTATCACCACTGATTCAATATTATATTGCAGATCTTAGGAGGTATGGTCATATAAGAAAAATAATTATTAAGGAACCCAATATATATAACAATAGTATT
This sequence comes from Orycteropus afer afer, assembly GCF_000298275.1. Lineage (NCBI taxonomy): Eukaryota > Metazoa > Chordata > Mammalia > Tubulidentata > Orycteropodidae > Orycteropus > Orycteropus afer. The sequence goes on from NW_006921663.1 coordinate 9,122,439, forward strand.
TTTTTAAAAACTTCTTATGTGATGAACACATTCTAAATCTGTCATGAGCATTCAAAGAGCCATAGACACCTCAGGTTATATTGAGGAATAATGTGGTGGAGTGTGAAGGAGTTGCCCAAACCATAGAATGGGAAAGATACTTATTTTAATCTGACAGCAATTAAGAGATTAGTTATTCACAAAGGATTAGATTAATGGATCCATAAAACAAAATAAATAGCCCAGATATATGTAAATGGACATTAAGTTTCTTTCATTTAATCTCTCAGATCAGTGGGGAAAGTTAGAACCAGAAAATAAACTATGGAAAAATGACTGCTTAACTCCATGGCAAAATGATATTCATTATTGAATTTCATATGTTCAAAAATAAATTAAATTCCAAGTGTGTTAAAGGCTTAATTATTGATTAAAAAACCATGGAAAGTGTAGAATACTTTTAAGTATATATATCTCTAATCTTTTTGGAGGAAAATGTTTCTCAAGAAAGACACAAAGGATACAAAAGTGAAGGACTTTTTATTAACCTGACTATACTAAGAATAAAAATGTCTGTTCATCAAAAATAAATCAAAAGAAAAAACAGCCACAAATTTGGAGAACATATCTGTAAAAAATATACCTGACAGATTGTTAATTTAAAATAGATAAAGAATTTCTAAAAGTCAATTTATTTATTTTTAT
>NW_006921663.1:9123682-9126843 GCF_000298275.1 Orycteropus afer afer
AGACCCATTGTTGCATCTAGATGGCAGCTTGCTAGCTTTTAAGATCCCAGTTGCTACTCACCAAAGTAGGAGGTGGAACAATGTTTTGTATAGTATGTTATGAGCTTGATGTCCCCTGCGACTATGGTCCCAAGCCCGTAGGATCAACTACTCAGTCCCTCTGGGTAGCTGGCTGTGACCAAGCATAAAAGTCAATTTATTTTTTATTCTCATTATTTTTATTTATCATGCTTAGGGTGCACATTTACAGAGAAGAATGTGTTTTACATTCAACAGTTTGTGTACATTCAGTTTCACTCCCCAATTACCATGCCCAATCGTAACCCACTCACCTCCTCTCCCTTTCCAATGACCCCCCTCCCATCTCTGTGCCCTTCTTAATTATGTACTCCTGTCTGTCCAGCTTTTGCTCCATGTGAATACTGCCCCTCTGGTGCCCCATGACTGACTTCTCCGAGAGGTGTATTTCCGTAGAGTAGGTGGGTGCATCACCCTGAATTGGATGATCTGCATGTAAGTCTTACTATTGTTGGCCTGAAAGCCAACCCTTGAGAGTGTTTTAATCCAGGCCTGAAGTGTATCTCAAGGCCATAGTCTTGGGGGTCCCACCAGACTCCATCCGGCCAGTACTTCTGGTTGTTATTATGTTTTTGAATTTTGTTCCATGTTTTTCTTCCCACTCTATCCAGGATCTGTAGTTTTGATCCCTACCCCAGTGGTTGGCATTGGTAGTTGGGCACCATCTGGTTCTTCTGATCTCAAGGTCCATCGTATCCTAGGGCTGATTGTTTCCAAATGCCCTTGGTTTTCATCTCTCTTCATTGCTTCAGAAGAGAGGAGACCATTAGCTCCATCTTAGATGGCTAATGGAAATCTTTTAAGACCTCAGTTGGTACTCACCAAAGTAATTTGTAGAACAAAATTTATATGTATTATGTTGTACCAGTTGAGCCTGATGTCCCCCAGTACTATGGTCCTGAGTTGGCAGCTCTGATGGTTCTCTCCCCCAAGGTGTCTGACTTTCTCTGAGGCATTGCTCAAAGTTTGTCTTCTGTTGCTTCTGTAATGATTGTGGTTATTTTGTTTCACTTGTATCTTTGCAAGATTATCCTCAGCTGAATCTATTGTTGGTCTAGGGTACACACCTGTTCACTTACCCCCACCTGATCTTCTCAGTTGTCTATGTATCTATCTGTAGCCTGGTGTTTGGTGTTAGTGGTAATGCAGTATTGTGCATATACTGGTATTAGCTTCTGTTGTCTAAATCTTTCATGCACAATCCAATGTCCTCCCTTTCCCCAATATTATCATGCTGGTCACAGACTCTTTCCATACCATGCCTCCCCTTAACCAACTAAGTATATGTCCCCCAACTAATCCGAAATTTCCCTCCCACTTCCCTCCCGTCCCTGGTAACCTACAGAGTTCCCTTCCCTAAGCAAACATTTCCTATTTTTTTATAGTAATGGCTCATACAGAGTTTGTCCTTCTGCGATTGACTTATTTCACTCAGCATGATGCCCTACAGATTTAACCACATTGTGAGAAGATTTGCATATTCTTCATTACTTTTTAACGTAGTGTAGTATTCCATTGTCTGAAGGCACCATAATTTGGTTTTCCTTTCATTTGTTGATGGGCACTTAGGTTATTTCCATCTCTTGCTAAGTGAATTGTGTTGTGATGAACATGGGTGTGCATATGTCTGTTCATTTTCTGTCTCTCCCCTTTTTAGGATATATTCCTAGTAATGGAATTGCTCGTTCAAATATATAAAAATCAGTTTAAAAGGAGAACAACTCAATAAAACATTGAGTCAGAAATGAGAATTTTATGATGCCAAGTAATGGATGACTGGAAGGTTTAAACAATTGTATATAAAACTTTACCATTAATGTACAATTAATTAATGACACAATTAATTTATTTATTCAAAGAGATCCAAGTTCTCATTTCAAATTTTGTATCATATTAATTTCAGAAAAAATAAGAAGCTATTACTTTTAATAATTTTGACTTACTGTCTTCTAAGAAATGCATTAATTTTGAATAATTTTTTCTGCTCACTTTTAGGTTGTTTTTCAACTTTTCCATATTTCCAATATTATCTCCTCACTTTAACTCTGCTTTGTTTCTCCTCTTGCCTGATAACCCTTTGTTTTCATGCCCTTGTGGCTTAAATTAGTGACTTAAAGTTACAGATGTCCGGGAAAGGAAGTTAGAAATTGCATTTGCATATTCATATTTTAACCAATAACTCCTCAGAAGGAAGATTGGGCAATCTACTTCCTTAGAGGTACCACCTCGGAAATCCAAGGAGAGGTCATTATGAGTCGAATGGACTCAACAGCAGTGAGGTTTTTCACTGTTTTTTTTTTTTTTTTCCTCATAGTAGTGCAGTAATTATTTTCCTGTGAAGAAAAATATGTATGGTTTGAACCCACCAGCTGCTCCATGGAAAAAAAAAAAATATGAGTCAGTCTGCTTCCATAAAGATTTACAACCTTAGAAACCCAATGGGAGTCTGTGTGATTTGGAATTGACTCAATTGCTGTGAGTTTGGTTTGGTTTTGTGATTTCTTCCCTATCTAAAGATTTTATTAGTTGCTTAATCTTACAGTAGGTTTTAGTGAATTGAAAAAGAGAAAAAAAAAAAAAAAATAATAATGTCCAGTTAGTATTTTCATTGTACTAGGTAAATAATAGGAGCTCTGGTGGCATAGTGCCTAAGGCATTTGACTGTTAACCAGAAGGATGGTGGATCAAACCCACCAGCCACTCCTTGGAAGAAAGGTTGAGCAATCTGCTTTCCTAGTGATACTGTTTTGGAAACCCAAGGAGGGGTGTCTATGAGTAGAAATTACCTGGACAGCAGTGAGTAAGTAAATAATAATTTCACCATTGCTAATTAATACAATTTTTAATATTTAGAATTTAATATGTTTAGCCTGGATTTTTCACCTTTATAACTTCATGTACTTGAAAACATAGATTTAATGTAATAAAGATGCCTTATTTTTCATACTTTAAGTTACTCTGTATTTGAACATAATTGTTTTTGTAGACTTTTTTTTTTTTTTTTTCGTATATCTTTTCTGTAGGGAGCTCTGGTAGCATAGTGCCTAAGGCACTTGACTGCTAACCAGAAGGCTGGTGGTTCA
>NW_006921663.1:9126943-9135491 GCF_000298275.1 Orycteropus afer afer
GTAGGGAGCTCTGGTAGCATAGTGCCTAAGGCACTTGACTGCTAACCAGAAGGCTGGTGGTTCAAACCCACCAGCCACTCCTCAGAAGGAAGATGGTGCAATCTACTTCCGCAGTGATACTGCCTCGGAAAACCAAGGAGGGGTCGCTATGAGTCAGGTCTGACTAGACGGCACATAACAACAACAACAACAACATATCTTTTCTGTAGATATTTGTAGTCTTAAAAATCCTGTAGGGCATTTCAATTCTGTGTGTTAGACTAGGAGCTGAATTATGACATGCATAATTGCCCAAGTACTTGAAACCACATTTTAGTATTAATCTTTAATTCTTGTTAGTAGTCAAACTTAACCTTCAATTCCTTATTTTTTTTTTTTTTTTCTATTTTTATTTCTAACAGTTTATTTATTTTGCCATTTTGCTCTGGTTTGATTTTCCTGAATTCTTCAAGGGTATTTTTTAGTTAATTCCCTATAAATACCTTGTCTATGGGAGTCCTGGGTACCACAAACAGTTACACAGTTGACTACTTAATGAAAGGTTGGCCTTTCTATCCCACCCACAGGTGCCCTGGAGGAAAGGCCTATCCTACACTTCAGAAAGGTCACAACTTTGGAAATCCTATGGAGCACAGTTCTACTCTGCACAAATGGGGTTGTCATGAATTGAAATCAACTTGACAGCAAATGGTACTATTGTTAATTAAATCTAGTCAGCATGAAGGAAAATTGTTTTCCTCACAAGTAGTTGGAAAAATGGCAAGATGGTATGTGATAGAGTCAGAATTAAAATAAATAAATAAATAAAAGACTCACTGCCATTGACTAAGATCTACTCATAGAGACCCCTCCTTGGGTTTCCAAGGCAGTGGTATCACTACAGAAGTATATAGCCCAACCTTTCTTCTGAGGGTCAGAATAGGATAGAATAAATAAATTAGTACTATGAAGTTATTTATGTCTGCATTTGCCTAACTCATTCCTTCATTTTGTGTGTAACAAAACATATTTATGGTTTTTAAATATGTTGGTTCTCCTCATATTATTTCTCCCTAGTAAATCAAGTCCACTATCAGATCCAAATCTTAATTACAGACGGATGGCAGAAACTCTGCAGCATTTTTGACTGAAATTCTCTCAATAAATCACCCAACCCAGGCATCCAAATTGTCACCAAGCCTTTTTGTTCTAAGCATTGTCTAATTTTAAACAGCCTAACTTTTTACACTGATGGTCTTGTACCTGTTATTTTGCAACAACTTCTTAATTGTTTTCATTGATTTCAAATTGGATGCTTTCTCGTTATCCTCCCTATAGGTTCAGTTCTATTATGGAAATGCATGCAATAGTTCTTCCAAAAACATTTCATAAGTTTTATTTTGTACTTTAGGTCAGGTCTGAACTCTTTCCATAGGTTTTTGTGGCTTCATATGAAATTAATTCTACCTAACAACAGTTTTCACTACTTAAAATTTCCATCTTACTACTTCCCACCTACCATTCAATAGCTGTATATAGTACTAGTTGCTCAAATATTTCATATTCACCTCTTCTTGCTTAAATTCTTCAGGTTGTAATCTCTTTCCATGGAAATTATTGTTGTTAGGTGCCATCACATTGTTTCCAAATCATACCAACTCTATATACAATAGAATGAAACATTACCCATTCCTGCACCATCCTCACAATTGTTTCCATGTTTCAGACTATTATTCCAGTTACTGTGTCAATCCATCTCATTGAGGGATTTTCTCTTTTTCTCTGGCCCTCTACTTTACCAAGCATATATCATTCACCAGGGACTGGTCTCTCTTCATAATGTGTCCAAAATGGGATAAAATCTTACTTCTGAGGAGAATTATGTCTCTATAAACCCTACTTATTCATACTTCTACTCTTTACACAGTTGCATGCCTTCCTATGCCTAATCTCTCTGCATCCTTCATGTCAAACCTTAAAATAGTTTATAGAGTGTCATTATGTAATAATAGTAATATACATTTTGTTATTGCTTATTTGTTTGTTCCAAAATTGTTATTGTTTTTCTTATGTGCTGTCAAGTTGTCTCCAACTCATAGATACCCTATGCACAGCAGAAAGAAACATTGCCCAGTCCTGTGCCAGCCTCATGATCCTTGCTATACCTGAGCCCATCGTTGTAGCCACTGTATTTATCCATCTCTTTGAGGGCCTTTCCCATCTTTGTTGGCCCTCCACTTTACCAAGCATGATATCCTTCTCTAGGGAACTATTCCTTCTGACAACATGACCAAAGTAGGTGAGAACAAGTCTGGCCTTTCTTGCTTCCAAGGAGCATTCCGGCTGCATTTCTTCCAGGACAGATTTGTTAGTCCCTTTAGCAGACCATGGTACTTTTAGTATTTTTCTCCAACACCACAACTCAAAAGCATCAAGTCTTCTTCAGTCTTCTTTATTAATTGTTCAGCTCTCACATGTATGAGAGGAGACTGAAAATACCATGGCTTGGGTTAGGCACACCTTATTCTTCAAGGAGATATCTTTGCTCTTCAGCATTTAAAAGAGATCTTTTGCAGCAGATTTTCCCAATGTAATATGTTGTATGATGGATTGAATGCTGCTTCCATTGATGTTGATTGGAGAACCAAGTAATATGAAATCCTTGAAAACTTCAAGTCTTTCTCCATTTATTGTGAAGCTGAATATTAGACTAGTTGTAAGGATTTTTTTCTTTATATTGAGATGAAATCCATACTTCAGATTGTAGTATTTAATTTTCATCAGTAAGTGCTTCAAGTCATCCTCACTCTCAGCAAGCAAAGTTATAACATCCGTGTATCACAGATTGTCAATGAGTCTTCCTCAAATCCTGATGCCACATTCTTCTTATAATCCATCTTCTTGGATTATTTGCTCAGCATACAAGCTTATTAATATGGTGAAAATATACAAACCTGACACATCCCCTTCCTGATTTTGAACCATGCAGTATCCCCTTGTGCTGTTTGCATGAAAGCCTCCTGATCTATGGACAGGTTCCTAATGAGTACAATCAAGTGTTCTGGAATTCCCATTCTTCTCAATGTTATCCATATTTCTTATGATCCACACAATTGAATTATTTTGTATTGTCAATGAAACTTAAGCAATCATCTTTCTGATATTCCTTATTTTCAGCTGAGATCCATCTGATATCAGCAATGATATCGCCAGTTCCACTTCCTCTTCTGAACCCAGCTAGAAGTTCAGGAAGCTCTCTCAATATACTGCTACAACCATTTTTTAATTATCTTCAGTAAGATTTTACTTGCGTGTGATATTAAAGATATTGTTTGATAATTTCCAGATTCTGAGGGATCACCTTTTTGTGGAATGGGTATTAATATGGATCTCTTCAAGTCAGTTGACAAGGTAACTATCTTCCATATCTCTTGGAATAACTGAGTGAGTGCCTCCAGTGGGACATCTGTTTGTTGAAACATCTCAATGGGTATTCCATCAATTGGTGAAGGCTTGCTTTATGCCAATTCCTTCAGTGCAGCTTTAACTTCTTCCTTTAATACTATTGGTTCTTGATCATATGCCACCTCCTGAAATGAATAAACATTGACCAATTATTTTTGGTACAGTGACTCTGTGTATTCTTTCCATCTTCTTTTGATGCTTCCTGCATCATTCAATATTTTGCCCATAGAATTTTTCAATATTGCAACTCAAAGCTTAAATTTTTTCCTCCATTCTTCGAGCATAAGAAATGCCGACCATGTTCTCGCCTTCTGATTTTCTAACTCCAGGTCTTTGCACATTTCATTATAGTAATTGGCTTTGTCTCCCCGAGTTGCTATTTGAAATCTTCTGTTCAACTCTTTTATCTTCTCACTTTTTCCATTTGCTTTAGCTACTCTCCATTCAAGGGTAAGTTTCAGAGTCTCTTCTGACATCCATTTTGGTCTTCTGTTCCTTCCTTGTCTTTTTATTGACCACTTGCTTTCTTCATGGGTGATGCTCTTGATGTCCTCCCACAATTCCTCTGGTTTTTGGTCATTGGTGTTCAGTGCATCAAAGCTATTCTTTAAATGGTCTTTAAATTTAGGAAAGATATTATCAAGGTCATATTTTGGCTCTCGTGGACTTGTTTCAATTGTTTTCAACTTCAAATTGAATGTGCATATAAGCAGTTGATGGTCTGTTCCACCATCAGTTCCTGGCCTTGTTTTGGCCAAAGATATTGTAATTCTCCATTACCTCTTGCCATAGATGTAGTCAATCTGATTCCTGTGTATTCTGTATGATGAAGTCCACATGCATGGTTGCCACTTTTGTTGCTGAAAAAGTGTGTTTGCAGTGAATAAGTCATTGGTCTTGCAGAATTCTGTAGGTGATGTCTAGTGTTATTGCTATCTTCCAGGTCATATTTTCCAACTACTGGTAACACTTCTTCATTACCAACTTTTGTATTCCAGTCACCAGTGATCATCAACACATCTTGATTGCAAGTTTGGTAAATTTCAGACTGCAGAAGTTGGTAGAAATCTTAAATTTCCTCATCTTTGGTTTTGGTGGTTGGTGCATAAATTTGAATCATACTAGTATTAACTGGTCTTCCTTGTAGGCTTATAGATATTATCCTATCACTTCAGGATAGATCTTGAAACACTCTTTGTGACAATGAATGCCACACCATTCCTCTTCAGTTTGTCATTCCTGGCATAGTAGATCATATAAATTTCTGATTCAAAATACACAAAACTGGTCCACTTTAGCTCACTAATGCCTAGGATATTGATCTTTATGGATTCCATTTCATTTTTGACATATTCCAATTTTACTAGATTCATATTTCATGCATTCCATGTTCCAATTATTTATGGATGTTTTCATCTGTTTCTACTCATTTTGAGTCATGCCACATCAGCCAATAGAGGTCCCAAAAGCTTTACTCCATCCAGATAATTAAGGTTTTCTCTACTCTGAAGAATTAGCTCTTCCACAGTCAAATTTTGAGTGCCATCCAACCTGAGAGGGTCATCTTCTGGCACCATATCAGACAATGTTTCACAGCTTTTCATAAAGTTTTCCAAAATATATCAGACCGTGTTTTACTGCTGTTCATAAGGTTTTCACTGACCAATTATCTGAGAAATGAATGCCCTCTTCCTTCTTCTGAGTCTGTCTTAGTCCAGAAGCTCTGCTGATCTGTCCACCTTGCATAATCCTGCTGGCATTTTTCAACATGGTGGCATAGCATTCAGCTTCATAGCAACACACAAACCACCACAGGATGACAAACTGACAGACAAGTTTGTCTGTGTCAGTTGTTCCTAACCCTTCTGCACCTGCCAACCTCAGGCATTGGCCTTAAAATAGAGCCACCCCTAAGCGAAAATCAGCCTCCATGTTTGGGCCCACCTACCTCAGGTCCTGGCCTTAATATAAAGCCACACCAAAGTGAAAAGCAACCTCCAAACCCCCAGCTAGATGGGGATATAAATGAGGATAAGTATGCTTTCACTTTTTTAATCATTGATCTCCAGCTTTTAAGGAAAATGTAATGTAACTTGTGGTTGCTAAATAATTGATCCTACCACCTGTCTCATCACTGTGTTGTACTTTAGTGGCTTGTGAGTTGTGCAGATGAGGGAAGGTATATCACAGATATTGCAAATATCAAAAAAATCACCCATAATAGACAGATGCCAGTGGATCTTCCAGTATGAAACACAAAGAAGGTAGGTCTGCTGATGTATTTTTGAAAATTAGCCAATGAAAAACCTATGGATCACAACAGATATTGTTCAAAATAGAAATGGAAGTTGAGTGTCCTTGGTTGGAAGGTTCACTAAATACTCAAAATAGCAGCAACTTTGGGCCCTAGCAAACCCATAATCATGAAATGCCACAGGATTAAAGAATGGTTCATTCTATCATACATGGGATCATCATGAATTGGAGCCAATTTGATGGGACATAATAAAATAGCAATACAATTTTATAAATGTTATTCAATGGGAAGGGGAGATTTTAAAAGATACTTCTTTCTTAGGGTTCTGAGTTACATATGTGCAATAAAATTTTTAAAAGGCTGTATGTATCTAATTCTAAAGACAGCCTTAATTTAAAAATATTTTAAAAAGTGATTCTAGGTAATAGTGTGTTCAAGTCATACTACAAATTATCTCAGTAATGACTCTAAGTGACTCTAAGTAGATGGGGTTTTCTGTTGCTCCCATTCTGTTGTCTAACCTGGGGATTTTATTTATTTATTTATTTTTTACCATAGATTAAAATTTAGCTAAATTCATAAGCTAGCCTCCTTGATTAAACACTGGTGATAGCTGATCTATCCACTTCTCTCTACTTTAATTACCTGCCATGGCACTAATCTAAACAATAAGCATCTCTTCCCTAGACCTCTACATTAGTTTCAAGATTTGGTGACCATTGTAAACCTTGTCTCTCTGCAGTCCTCATCATTTAGCAGGTGTAACACTCTACAAAAATGTAAATCTGATATAATTAAATGACTGCTTGAAAATAGCTCTTACTAATCTTTCTCATAGAAAGTCATCCTTTTTCTTCACAAATTTCTTGCATATCTTTATCAGAATGTTCAATCATATATGTGTGTGTATGTCTATGTGTGCATGTGTGTAACTGTTTTATATGTCTCTGGGACTGGCCTGTAAGTCCACAGGGCAAAAAGCTTATCTATCCTTTTGACTACTACATATCCCAGAACATAGCAGTTACTCAATACAAAAAAATATTTGAGTGATTTTACTAGATAACTGACTCTGAATCTCCATTACCAAGAGAGTCTTAGCACAATGAAAGTCTTCTACAACATTGTGTAACTAAAATAAGTTCATATATTCAAATACATTTATCAACAGTTCTAAGAAGCTCAAAATGATGTTTGACAGTTCCCCAACCCATCCTCACCTTCCTTGTGCTCAAGTTCTCAAAAGGTGCATTGATGCTCACTACCTAAAATTGGTAGGATTGAGTATGTTAGCAGGCCTCTCTATGGATTATAGCCTGAATGCTTGAGTCCCTGGTGTGGATCTATTTTAATAGAAAGGTTAAGGGTCTGTTATCAAAGTGGAAGATTATTTCTCTTTGGATTAATTATTTTGATACCCATACCAAAAGATTATATAGCAACATAGACATAAGTACACATATTTTCAGTTATGAATAGCTAACAAACAATAGTTTACCTTACATTTCACAAAAGATCAACAATTTTACTTAAGGACACTGTTCAATTTGCAACTCATTGTTTTTCATTCATCAAGTTAAGAATGATACTGATCACCCACTTAGAAGAAAAATAATTTTAATATATTAAATTAAAAAAAAATTCTTATCTATAAGGTAAAAGAAAATAAGTTAAAAAAGATTGTCTCTTAAATTTTGACACACTTTAAAAAAGATAAACTATGTACAGTGCTTAGCATAGGCACTGAGCTAAAATAAGCAATAGGAAAAAAATTAAAACTATTATATGCACATCATTATATTTAAGTTAAAAGGAATAACTAGAGGGAGGATGGTAAATTAGGAAACAGAGTATAGCATTATTAAAAAAAAATCTCTGAAAGCAAATTAAAATTGTACTCCACACATTAGAGATAACTGAGGGGCTTACTAAATGTCTGAATAAAATAATAATAATAATAATAATAACTTAGAATATTTGGCTTTCAAATCATCTATGCTTTTAAATGATTGTATTGAATTATATCATATTGACAGAAACTCTACTTTATTTCAACAACCAACCAACCAACCAAACTGCCCTCGAGTCGGATCTGACTTGTAGTGACCCCTGCTTGAGTTTCTGAGGCAAAATCACTACAGAAGTAGATTGCCCCATCTTCCTTCTGAGGAGTGGCTGGTGAGTTTGAACAGCCAGCTTTCTGGTTAGAAGTAAAATGCCTTAGGCACTATGCCATCAGAGCTCCTGCTTTATTTCAAGTATCATTAATTTTATAATAATATAGGTTATTTCCCTGTACATTGTAAAAAAGTTTTCCAAATATATTTGGACAATCATATTTCTCTTTTGTTAGTATCAGCTGGTGAAGTCTATTTCTTTTCTAGTATCATATTACACTATATTGCAGAATTTAGGTAAGGATGTTAAAGAATGTTCAATTGCCTTCACCCTAAGAATTCCACCTTTGTTTCTTTTTATTTCCATGGAGAAATTCTGTTAACTCTTGGACTTTGCTGAGTGACTGGAATGTCTTTGTGTGTGTGTGTGTGTGTGTGTGTGTGTGCTAAGGAGGTGACTCAGGATGTGGTACTTATAAGACCCACCATGAGATATCATTCTGACTTCCAGGTGGCTACAGAATATTGAATTCAAACATATGAGCAATGAGTCAGTTAGTCTCTCATACTTTGTTCATGTTGTCAGGAGGGACCAGGCCCTGGAGAAAGAGAGCATGCTTATTAAAGTAGAGTGCTTACTCACTGATCTGCACTGAACACGTTCCCTTGTTACCCTACCGAGAGGGACCAGGTCTTCGGGAGCAAGGTAAGCACAGGCGTAGCACAGAGT
>NW_006921663.1:9139321-9145098 GCF_000298275.1 Orycteropus afer afer
GCTGCGATGATGGGCTCGAGTATAGCAGGGATTGTGGGGCTGGTGCGGGATCGGGCAGTGTTTCGTTCTGCTGTGCATGGGGTCGCTATGAGTTGGAAATGACTCGACGGCACTTAACAACAACAACAACAACAACAGCTAAAAGGAGGAAGACCCTTAAGGTGATGGATTGACACAGTGGCTGCAACAATGGGCTCAAGCATGGCAACAATTGTGGGGATGGCACAGGACCAGTGTTTCATTCTATTGTATGAGTAGCAACTCTTCAATGGCATACAATAGCAACAATAACAACCTAAGGAGGCCCCAATAAAACTTTGGATGTTGAAAATTGTGAGAGCTTCCCACTGGTGATAGATATTAAAGGAAGATGAAGCTTCCTTTGAAAATGAAAGCTTCACATTTTTTATCTTCCCAGGCTTCAAGCTATTTGTTTTGCTTTTTTGATGTTCCTGACCTGCATCCTTCATAGGAAAGCTATATTCATAATAGCAGCATTTTTTCTGAGTTCTAGGAGTCATTCTAGTGAATTCTTGAACCTGAGGATTTAATGGGAGTTCTCAAATTTATAACAAGCAGATCAAAAATATGGGTGTCTAGGGATGCCCAAGCTTGTGGCTGGCACCCTGAGAGGGTAGTAGGAATTATAGCCAGAATGTCAGAAGTGAAGGTGTCATTGTGGACCCCTGAATTTGTGGCTACTATCAGAAGGAGCTCTGGAGACATAGTGCCTAAGACATTTTACTGCAAACCAGAAGGCTGGTTGTTCAAACCCACCAGCCACTCCTCAGAAAGAAGGTTGGGCAATCTACTTCCATAGTGATACTGTCTTGAAAACCCAAGAGGGGTCACTATGAGTCAGATCCCACTCCATGGCAGTGGTGCAGTGGTTGTGTATGCGTGTGTGCATGTGTTTTTTTTTTTTTTTTTTTTTAAATCGGAAGTCAAGGGCAGACTTAGAAATCTGGACAACTGTACCTCTTAATGTGTGGGATCAGACCTAAATTCAGGTAGTTAGGGTCCAAACAAGAACTACATCTCTAGTTGGCTCCAGAGAAGACATTTAGATTTGGTGATAGCAGACACAGAGACACCTTAGACAGATTTTAAAAAATGAGAACTTATCATTTGTTTTGCAACCCAAAGTTCTATGAGCAATTCATATGTGTGTGTGTGTGTGTGTGTACATATATACATATATATATTTTTTTCTCACCAGTACTAACCTGTCATTGTTGAAACAAATTATACTCTGTATTCTATAGTCTCAGCTCTAAAATCTCTCTTTCCTCTAAGTATGTAACTTATGAAATAGATCTTTGTAGTCAACCCACATCAAGCAGACATGTTTGAATCCAGTTTCTGGTATGTTCAGTGTTACCTAGAAAACTTCATTATATTATGTTGTTGTTATGTGCTGTGGAGTCAGATGCAACTCATAGCAACCCCTCCTTGGGTTTCCAAGGCTGTATCACTACAGTAGTAGGTTGCCCAATCTTCCTTCCAAGGAGTGGCTGGTGGGTTTGAACTGCCAACCTTCTGGTTAGCAGTCAAGTGCATTAGGCACTATGCTACCAGTTATATCTATACTCTTTCTCTAAATGGGAGTAATGACATATACCCAGTAATGTTGTTGTCATATTTAAATGACTGTAGATGTAAATATACCAATAAATACACTACCACACATATCACCCACAATTAGCAATAATAACAGTGATATTGAGTCAATTCTGACTCATGAAGATTTCATTTGTGTTAGAGTAGAACTGTGCTCCAAAGGATTTCAAACAGCTGATTTTTCAGAACTAGATTATGATGGTTTTCTTTCAAGGTACATCTAGGTGAACTTGAACCTCTAACCTTTTGGTTAGAAGCCAACCCAGGAACTCCATTTATCACATATCAGTGGCTGTCAAGTCCAACCTGATTCATGGTGACCTCAAATTTTGCAGAATAGAACTATGTTCCCTAGAGTTCTCACAGTTGTTACCTTTCAAAAGAACATCATCCTGCCTTCTTTCCTTAGACCCTCAGAATGAGTTTGAACAGCCAACATTTTGGTTAGTAACTAAGTGTCATCCAGGGACTCTATATATCATATTGTAGAAGTTTAACAAATAGCAACATTTTATTAGGTAATTTTTAAATGTTAAAAATTGATACTAACATAAAAAGTGAATATAATCTAAAATATTAAATCTACATTAAGATCTTAAATGATTTTTCACTTTATCCTTGCATTTTCCAAAATAGCTTTGGCCCAGGCCATTTAAGTCCAAATAGATTATTTGCTCTATAATCTAATTCTCTGTCCAGTTAGTTCTCTCCATTTGTAAGATTCCAGCATTTCTTTGTCTTCCTTTAAATTCTTGATGACCTCATTCATCATGCTTTACCATTGACACAAGCTGTTCTTTAGCACGTAATATCACTTGACATAACTACAAACCACTTTGAATTAAACATTTTAAAGTAAAGAACAAGCCAAAAAACATACTAATTAACATAAAACAAGAGAAAAAATAAAGTTTTATTCACAATGTTCTTTTATTTCTTTTCTATGCAGTAGAGAAAAAGTATATAATAAAAGAAGTCAGTCATAAAATTAAAAAAAAAAATAAAAAATGTAATAGTGTTTGGCTTTTAAATCTAGGGAAATAGCAATGAAGAATCACAGTAATCAAATCTGGCCTGGATAAAGCTCTGTATAATTAGTACATTACACATAATGATAATGATCTTGTATTTTATTTAATTTTATTTATTTATTTATAAATGACTGCCATATTGCACCTGGATACTTTGCAATAATTAAAATAATTTAAAAAGTACAAAATGAGTCTTAAATTAAAAAGACTCACCAATTTCCCAGCCTGATAAAATAAACTCAACTAATTGAAAGCCAGAGCTATTATTTTCAGCTAATACTGTGCTAGGAATCTTGGCAAATCTGTTTATGTGTAAGTTAGAGTGATGTCCAGATACATAGGGATTTCACCAATAATTCTATTTAAAAAGCCAAACTTCTAAGTGGCAGCATATTTTAGATGTGAAGATGTGATTATGGGGAAAATAATTATAAGTAATATGTCCCTGGGGATATATGTTTTCTATAACTTAATTAATCAAATATGTATCAGGGACTGTTACATAGAACACAATGCCCTCTAGAATACTGAAGTGTTTATTCATCAGCCATCATTTTCCTGTCCTCATTACATTTAAACTTTTGTTAGAAAGATATGTAAATTGATTAAAAAAACCCTTACATATATGTATATATATGTCAAAATAGTACAAATGTCATTAAAATACTATCATAATAATAAAATGTCAACATATTTGAAAGAAAAAAGATTACATCTCAATAGATGTAAGGGATCACAAATTTTTATTTCTTAGTAAGAATGAAGTAAATCTTAAATAGTGTCTAGGATTCTAAAAGTCATATATATTAGACACTGTAGCCACTGTGTTGTCATAGGCCAAGAATGGAAAGGTTACAATCCCCCCCCCAAAAAAAAATTGCATATAGACTGGCAGGATGTTTATGTTGATAATACACATTTATGCCAGCAATTATTTTTTTTTTTACTCAAATTGTCTTATAACACCAATGCAAATGTTCTATTTCAGAGGAGTATCATTTAATATTTTTAATTTTCCACAGTAAGATTGACTAAAAGAGATAAAGCCAGGTGAGGGGACAAAAAGAAAAAAAAATGCGAAGATTTAAAATTCTTCATTTCTATCTTCACAAGAGAAAAAATGAAAACTGAAAATCCACAGCTCTTCTGAGAACCGAGTTCACTGGCAAACCTACCAAGTTAAAAGAGGAGAGATAGGCTGATAAAAAGAATCACCACTTGGAGCAGAAATCATTGCCAGAGCCAGCAATGAGTACCTTACCCTGTTGCCATCTAGTTGTACTCAAAACGACCCAATAGGACAGAGTAGAACTGCCTCACAAGGTTTCCCAAGGAACTCTGGAGCCACAATGGTTAAAAGATTTGGCTGGTTGGACCCTCCAGCCTCTCTGGGGGAGAAAAATGAAGCAGTCATTTCTGTGAAGATTTATAGCCTTGGAAACCTTGTGGAATCATTCTATTCTGTCTTGTCAGGTCATTATGAGCACTACATATTTCTCCCTTAGAGTGGTTGGTGGGTTCAAACTGCCAATCTTTGCAACAGCTGAGTACTTAACCACTGCACAATTAGGGCTCCTTCAGAATCTAGTTGCTGTTGCTTTTAGATGTTGTTGAGTCTGCGTTGAGTCATAGTGACCTTATGCAAAGCAGAACAAAACTGCCCAGCCCTGTGCCAGACTCACAGTTCTTGGTGTACCTGAGCTCATCATTGCAGCCACTGTGTCAATCCATCTCCTTGAGGGCCTTCCCCTGATTCGTTGACCCTTCACTTTATCAAGCATGATATCCTTCTCCAGGGAATGGTTCCTTCTGACAACATGACTAAAATAGGTGAGACAGAGTCTGGCCATTCTCACTTCCAGCGAGCATGCTGGCTGCACTTCTTCCAAGACACATCTGTTAGTTCTTTTAGCAGTCCATGATACTTTCAGCACTGTTTGCCAATACCATAACTCAAAAGCATCAACTCTTCTTCAGTATTCCTTATTAATTGTCCAGCTTTCACACGCATATGAGGCGATTGACGTACTATGGCCTTGGTTAGGCACACCTTAGTCTTCAAAGATACATCTTTGCTCTTCAGCATTTTACAGAGGTCCTTGGCAGCAGATTTGGCAAGTACAGCCTAGTAAGAATAGTTAAATGATAATTAAATAATTCCTATATACAGAACATGCACTAGTATGAGAAATAACAACTCCTGGAGTCTCAGTTTTAGGTGTGACCTCAAAGTTCCACGAGTTTTACCTCTAGAAGACACAGTAAGTTCTCACTCTGAAGAAAAAAAATAAAAGAAAGAAATAGCTTCTCCCATCAAGTCAATTCTGTCTCATAGTGACTCCCATTTGATACCTAAGGAGGTAAATCTTAACAAAGTAGATTGCCCAATATTCCCTTTGTGGAGTGGCTGGTGGGTTTGAATGACCAACTTTCTGGTTAACAGTCAAATACTTTAGGGACTGTCCCACAAAATTCCTTGAGACTCAGAGAAAATTCCATTTGTGCTTCCCACCTGAGGAAAGGAAAAGTAACCAATTTGAAACAATGTTCTGTCCTCCTTCAAAAAGGTCTGCTATCGAGGGAAAGTATTCTGTCAAAGTCTAACCAAAGTGGGTTTTATCAGAAGCTAACAGAACAAAAATTAACAAATTTTTCATGAAAGAAGTAGAGTTAGATTACTACTTAAGAGCAAACACGATGAAACTTCACTTATTTTGAACACATTGTCAGAATGGAGCAGAACTTGGAGAAACACATCATGTTTGGAAACACATCATGTTTGGAGGGTGAGTGAAAAAGAGAAAAATAACCAATGAGATGAATGAACACAAAACAACAATGAGCTCAAACATAGCAATGATTGTGAGGAAAGTGAAGGGACAGCCAATGCTTGGTTCTGTTGTACATAGGGTTACTATGTGTCTGAACTGACTCAGTGAAACCTAATAATAACAACTGATATGAAGAAAGTGAAATAGATCTGAACCCAATTCTTTCTAACTTTGGACTTAAGAAAAATAAAATATAGCAAACTCTTTGGGACACAGCAAAAGCAGTGATCAGAGGCCAATTTATAGCAATAAGTGCACACATCAAAAGAGAAGAAAGAGCCAAAATCAACACTTT
>NW_006921663.1:9149243-9150827 GCF_000298275.1 Orycteropus afer afer
AAAAAAAAAAAAAGAAAAAGAAAATATCCCACTCCAGAACTCTCTACTTTCCCTGTTTCATTTTATTTTGTTATTGTTACTTTATGATGTGGAGTCTGCCTGTGATTCATGAGTACTCCATGCATACCAGAAGGAAATACTGCCCAGTCTTCTCCCATTCTCAATAGATTGAAGGTTGAACCACTTTGATCCACAGGGCTGTTACTGGCTGGTTTTCAGAAGTAAATCACCAAATCTATCTTGCCATGTGACATTCCAACCTTCTGGCCACTCGTTTGGGGCTGGTTTCCTACTACTTCTTCAGGATGTCAACTGAAAGCTTGTGAGTCAACATGGGACATTTACTTTTTGACCTTCTGGCTCTTATTAGGCCTTTCGGTTTGATAATTCAGTAGAATGACTCAGACTGAGATTACCGTACTTACAACTATGGATTTATTATAGCCAAAAAGGATACAAAAGAAGAGATGCATAGAGTGAACTCTCAGAGTGCTCAGAATGTTGAACTTCCATGTGCTTAGAGACTTAATATTCTCCATAGAGACATTTCTTGGAAGGAAGGTTGGGCTACTTCTGTAGTTATACTGCCTCAGAATCCCGAAAAGGAGTCACAGTGAGTCAGTTCTGACTCAAAGGCACATTAACAACAACAACAACAACAGAGAGACATTTTCTCCCCAACCAGGAATTCTCCACCAACTAGGAAGCTCTCTTTTTTCAGAACATTTTAAGACATTGTGTGTCATTGTTGTTGTTGTTATGTGCTGTCAAATCATTAGGAGCCCTGGTAATGTCATGGTTAGGCACTTGACTGCTAATCAGTTCTAAACTACCAGCTACTCTGTGGGCAAAAAGGTGGCAGTCTGCTTTCTTAAGGATAATAGCCTTGAAAATTCTGTGAGGCAGTTTTGCTCTGTCCTATAGGGTTGCTCTGAGTGAGAATCAACTCAACAGCAATGAGGTTTTTTTTTGTTTGTTTGTTTTTTGATTGTTAGTGCCTTACCACACCATTTCATCATAGCAGATCACATCATGTCTCCCCAAGCCAGTCAACTGTGGCCACCTGGTGTTGTCTCTTGGTCTATTCAGCCCCCTCTCATTAACCTAAAGTGTGGTCCAGCTTAGAAAAAAAAAAATGTGAAATTGCTCTCTAAGGTGATTCCACACCTCAAAATAAGTATAGCCCAAAACTTTAAAAGTATGATTGTAGTTTCTCATGTTCTTGTTTTCCTCTGCTTTTTTGACCATTTCAGATGGGGAAGATCTCTAAGACTGTGTCCAACTTTTTCCTACTAGGAAGAGGAAGAGAGCCACAGATGGCTGACAGTGCACATGTAACAGGAGTGAGAAATAAATCTTTGTTATTGTAGCCATAGAGAATGTTGGAGTTGGAATACATAAGTCAGAGACCAATCAAGAGACAGAAATCACATGATGATTTGGACAGAAATATTTTAATAAAAATGATGATTAATAGGAAATTAGAGTAATGGACAATTAGCTAGGGAAAGTTAAAAATAACTCTAAGTATTATTTTTTCTCAGTAAATCTCATTAAGACACACAGACTATTCTTAGATAAATA
>NW_006921663.1:9150927-9157749 GCF_000298275.1 Orycteropus afer afer
TCCAAAGCTAGAGGAACTGCAATATGTAATGTGACAAGTTGTTGTTGCTCATAGCTATAGAGTCAATCTCAACTCATAATGACCCTATAGGACAGAAAAGTACTACCACAAAGGATTTCATATAATGCCTATAATTTCTTTTGAGAATTTTTATTTAATTGATCCATGTTATGATTAAATGGTAATTCCAATAATAAGTAGAGAATGTTTATGTCTCTCAGAATGAAGTAATATTGTTATCTGATTGCAGAATTAGACTTCATTTATGCAAAGTGGATGAAAAAGAATAAGAATATTTTTTTCTTTTATTTAGTGGCAAGAAAATCTATCTCTAATAAGCAATACAAATTATGGAATCTTCAAACTCATACAAATTATGGAACCTTCAAACTCATACAAATTATGGAATCTTCATACTCATACTTTTGAAAAAAAATAATTATCGCATGGCCAGCAGAGAAAAATGAAAAAAGGAGAAGATGGAGACCCATTTGCTAATACCTACCTTCTACCTTGAATAGAGGATAAATAGCAATAGCAAACAGATTTATTTGGCCTCTTGATAACCTGAACACCTTCCAAATAATTATCTTAAAATTTAAAGCTAAGTTACTGTCATATATTTAATTGTGTCTTCTGCAAAATATGTGTCAACTTAGCTAAGCCTCTTTGTGATCTAATTATCCTCTGTTTTGTGATGTGTTATAAATCCTGACCATTATGTATTAATGAGGCAAGATTAGGTTATGTCAATGAAGATTAGGTTATTTTTGTTTTGTTAATGAGGCAGAGTTAGGATGAGATACAAAAACTTTTTTCAGGTCACAGCTCTGATCTGATGTTAAAGGAGATTCCCTGGGATGTGGCATGCATCATTTTTTATCTTATATAAAAAGAGAGAGAAAACAGCAAAAAGAGAAAGACCTCAGTAACTTCATGAAAGGGTCCTTGTGCTAAGAACCTCCTAGACTCCTGGAGCTGGTGCAGGACTGGGCAGTGTTTCATTCTGCTGTGCATAGGGTCCTATGAGTCGGAGATAAGTTGGCAACACCTAACAACAACAACAACAAAGTTTATATAGAAAGGAAAGAGACATTAGATGAGCAAAGCTCTATTGAAGAAGCAAAACAAAGTAGGAGGTCTCACACTGCCAGATCTCAAAACCTGCTATCCAGCCACAGTAGTCAAAACAGCTTGGTACAACAATGGACACATAGACCAATGGAATAAAATTGAGAACCCAGAAACAAATGCATAGACCTGTGGTCAGCTGATCTTTGACAAAGGGCTGAAATTCATTCAATAAGGAAGAGACAGTCTTTCAAATAAATAGTGCTGGCAAAACTGGATATATATTTGCAGAAAAATGAAACAAGATCCATACTTCACACCATACACAGAAACTAATTCCAGATGGATCAAATATTAAACAACTATAGAGTCATTAATCTGACTATAGAGTTCCTCAAAGAAAAAATAGGGCTAAATTCCGGGGCCCTAATTGATGGCATAATTAGACTGTCAAGTATAATCCAAATTGCACAAACAGTAGAAGATAAAATAGATGAATGGGACCTTCTAAAAATTAAATTTTTATGTGCTTCCAAAGACTTTTCCAAAATAGTCAAAAGAGAACCTACAGTTTGGGGGGAAAAAAAAAAAAATGTTCAGTAATGACATATCTGCAAGGAACTTATCTCTAAAATTTATAGGAAACTGCAACACATCAACAACAAAAATACAAATAATTCAATTAAAAAATGAGCAGAAGACATGAATAGACACTTCACCAAAGAGGACATTCACACGGCCAACAAACACATGAAGAAATGTTCACAATCATTAACCATTAAAGAGATGTAAATCAAAACAACAAGATAATATATTGCACAGCATTAGTTGCAAAGGTCAACAAGACAGAAAATAACAAATGCTGCAAGGATACTTAGAGATTGGGACTCTTATACACTGCTGGTGGGACTGTCAAATGATAAAACCACTGTGGGAAATAGTATGGTGACTCCTTAAAAAGTTGGAATTAAAAATAGCGTTTGTCCCAGCAATCCCATTACTAAGTATATATCCTAAAGAAGTGAGAGCCCAGACAAGAACAGATATATGAACACCCATATCCATTGCAGCACTATTTACAACAGCAAAAAGATGGAAAAAACCTAGGTGCCCATCAACGCAGAATCTTCAAAACACACATAATGTGGAAGAATTTGGAGGACATTATATTGAGTGAAGTAAGTCAATCACAGAAAGACAAATATTGTATTAGTTCGTTATTGTAAAAAGTCAAGGAAAGATTTATATATGAAAGGAAACTTTCTTTGTTGGTTACCAGTGGTGGGACGGGAGGGGAAGAAACACTGAAAAAATATTAACAAAAAATAAAATAAAATAGAAAAATGAAAATAATAATAAGAAAAGAAACTCATCTCTCTTTTTCTTAACATTGAGGGCATAGTTGATATCAACCAACACAGTTACTGATCTGGATATATACCCTCAAAATATTTAAAATCAGTGAGAATGTAATTCTTCAACCATAGTCAGGTATAAGCATGCCAAGTAACAGTCACTACAATGGCAGCTTATTTTAATTACTTTAAAAAATGCTAGTGCTAATACTTTTATTAATATTATTAATGTCTAAATATAAGGATATGTCTTTTAAGTGCATATTACCATCATTAAACAGGTGAGGACACAGACTGAAAGATTTCAATTCCTTTAGTTCACAAAATTAAAAACTAACTAGAGCCAGAATTGAAACCCAAGCCTTCTTTTCCCAAATTTTTTATTCTTGTCAATAAAATTTATTCTTTCAAACAGATGTTCAATGATTTATCCCTTTTAGGAGTTAATAAAAATGTTGTTTTTATGTTCCATGGAGTCGGACCCAACTAATAGTGACCCCTCCTTGGGTTTCCGAGGCGGTATCACTACAGAGGTAGATTCCTTCCGAGGAGTGGCTGGTGGGTTTGAACCGCCAGCCTTTTGGTTAGCAGTCAAGTGCCTTAGCCACTATGCTACCAGAGCTCCCTTAATAAAAATAGTAAATGCTTTAATTTTAGAAAAAAGTTATGTCTGCTTCTCTGGCAAAAGGAGGACAAGTTAATCTAATTGACAGCTAAAAAATGTTGACAAAGTCAATGTCAATTTGCTTGAAAATTAGACATCATATTCAGAAGAGATAATGGTTTATTCATGTAATTTTTTTTCCCAAATGATTTAACTGACAATAAAGGGGGAAAAAAAAAGTTCCAGAGAAAAGCTATTCTTCTGCTCTTCATTTCCCTTCCTTCCTCAGATTCTTTTCCAGATAGTGTAGTAGAAATACAATGGGGAGAGCATTCTGTAAGTGGATTAGATATAATACAGGATAAATGTTCTTATGAAGAACAGATAGAAAGTAACTATCTCTCTAAAGAAATCAGAAAATGTTTCAACAAGGAGGTGGTTATGTTGACCCACTGGCAGAATGTAGCCGAATTACAATCACAATACTTTCTACTCTCATATTCCATTGCCCTTTTCCAACTTCTAGTTATATATAGTATTTGTTAGATCCTCAGTGAACCAAATAAAGAAACGGAGGCAGGAAGTTAAGTCTAAGGCCACATGAATGTTTCGTAAAAACACTAGAACCAAACACCATTACCCAATTTTAGTTTTCCAGCTATTCACCACAGCAGGAATGACAGTATATCATTTGGAAAAAAGAACTTTTATATGCACACTTCCATATAAATTAAACTAAAAGTTTTCAATTTGCAGCAATTAGTTAGGAACAATGAGATGATATGCATTTTAAATACAAAGTAAGTGTGTAGAAAAAGATGATGTTAATCCAAGCTTATTTTATTTTCCATTTAACAGGATGTTTTTCTTGGATGTAGGTGATATTTGTTTATTAGTAGGGGCAGCATTCCTGTTGAGTAAGATGTCAGAAAATCATTATCCTAGCAGCTGGAAATTCACTTGAATTGGAGTTTGTTCAGAGCAAATAATATACTAATTAATGGCCTAATCTTTTCCACACAAATATAGTAAAATAGAATAGTGAAATGATTATTTCCAATATGATGACTAAGGAAAACTATGCATTTTATCACTTCAGTAAATGAATTAATCTAGTCCTTTTATTATTATTATTATTATTATTATTGTATTTTTAAAACAACAAGACAGAGAAAGAAAGAAATAGGTACATAGATAGGTAGATGATACATACATACTACATACATACACACATACATAGATGTTGTTGTTGTCTGCCATCGAGTCGGCCCCGACTCATAGCAACCCCTCCTTGGGTTTCCGAGGCAGTATCACTACGGAAGTAGGATTGCCCAACCTTCCTTCCAAGGAGTGGCTGGTGGGTTTGAACCGCCAGCCTTCTGGTGAGCAGTCAAGTGCCTTAGGCACTATTCTACCAGAGCTACATAGATATCAGAGACATGTCATTTGTGTGTGTTTATGTGTGTGTGTGTGTGTGTGTGTGTGTTTAGTTAAATTCTTTTGAGTGGTGAAAGTTTAAATGGCAAGTTAGGTTCTCATTACTTTACAATTTCCATATAAATAGTTCAGTGACATTAGTTACATTTTATCACAATGTATCAACATTCTCTTTAATTGTGCTTTGCTTGTTCCCTTTCCAATACTCTTGCATTTGAAAATAATTGATAGTTTTGTCTCATACTGATAGTTTTTAAGTAGGGCACCTATATTATTGGTAGGATCTTTTATTCCGGGTGATACTCTGCTTTTCTGCTAAAAGATATTATTAGGGGAATAGGCTCATTTCTAGGTGTAGAAAGTGTGTCAAGAAGATGGTCTCAGCAGGGGATGTTATGTTTTTTTGTTTCAGTTTCCTTTCTATAATTCCCTACTGTTTCATTTTTCTAGCTTTTCATTTTGTACTGTTTTAATCAGAATTTGAGTTCTGCTCCAAATTTTTCTCCCATTCTTTCTGGGACTAACTATTGTGGCTCTGGTAAGAGTGGTCCATGGTGGTAGCTGGGCACCATCTAGTTCTAGTCTCAGGGTAAATGAGGTTGCAATTCTTGTTCACGTTTCTTCTCTGTTTTTCGTCACATGCTTTCTGTTTTGCAGCATATAAGTCAAGGTTCATAGCTATGTTTTAGATGCTCTCTTATAAGCTTTTAAGATCCTATACACTGCTACTCTCTTCACAAAGACACATTATTATTTTTTGTGAACTATGTTATGTTGATCCAATGAGTTATCTCATGTGATTCAATTCCTTAAGCCTTAAATCCCAGAAACAAGTGCTGGAAGTTGTTTGATTATTCCTAAGGTATATCGATATTGTGTGTTCAATGAACTTATGTGCTTGAACCCACACATTTGTATTTATGCATACCTAAAGATACTTGAAAAGAACGTGGCATCAGGATCAAAGGAAGACTAATTAACAACCTGTGATATGCAGATGACACAACCTTGCCTGCTGAAAGTGACTATCACTTGAAGCATTTACTAATGAAGATAAAAGACTACAGTCTTCATTATGGATTACTCCTCAGGATAAAGAAAACAAAAATCCTCACAACTGGATCGATAAGCAACATTACAATAAATGCAGAAAAGATTGAAATCATCCAACATCTCATTTAACTTGGACCCATAATCAACACGCATGAAAGCAGCAGTCAAAAAATTAGAGGTTCACAAAAAATTGCACTGGACAAATCTGCTTCAAAACACCTCTTTATAGTGTCAATGAGCAAAGATGTCACTTTGAAGACTGAGGTATGACTAACCAAAACCATGATATTTTTATGTGCCTCATATGCATGTGAAAGCTGTACAATGAATAATGAAGACAGAAGAAGAGTTGATGCCTTTGAATTGTGGTGCTGGCAAAGAATACTGAAAATGCCATGGATTCCCAGAAGAACAAACAAATCTGTCCTGGAAGAAGTGCAACTAGACTACTCCTTAGAAGCAAGAATGGCCAGATTTTGTATCAACTACTTTGATCATATTGTCAGAAGGGATATGTTCCTGGAGAAAGATATCATGTAGGTAAAGCAGAGAGTCGATGAAAAAGGGGAAGACTTTTGATGAGATGGGTTGACACAATGGATTCAGTGATGGGCTAAATCAAAGCAACTCTTGTCAGGATGACAGACAAGTGGGGAGAGTTTCATTCCATGGTACACAGTTTATTACGGGTTGGAGCCAACTCGGTGCCACCTGTTAACAACATAAATACTTGAAGGAGCTCTGATTGCACAGTGGTGAAGGCATTTGACTGTTAAATAAAATGCGAATGGTTTGAACCTATCAACTACTCAGTGGGAGAAAGATGAAACAGGCTTCTCTCAAAAAGATTTATGAGCTTTGGCAACATTATGAGACAGTTCTACACTGTTTTGCAAAATCACAATGAATTGGAATGGACTAGATGGCAGCAAATTCAGTTTTGGTTTATAGATTCTTGAATAATATTTTGTTGAAGTTATTTCAAAAATAGTTGCAATAGTATATTGATGAGGAACTTCCAGGAATGTAAGTCAGATTCAGAAGAGGACACAGAACATGGACTATCATTGCTGATGTCAGATGGATCTTGGATCGAAATAAAAAATACCAAAAAGAAGTTTACCTGTGCAAAAGTATATGTGGAATAGGAGTTCCAGTAAGATGGCAGAATAGGCATACAAACTACACAGACCCTCTTCAACAAACAAAAGGGGAACAAATTAACACAGATACAGAAGATAATCCTGGAGCCCTGAGCTTTGAAAGCATGAGTACAGAAGTGGACTAAACTCCAAAAATAGA
>NW_006921663.1:9164119-9185288 GCF_000298275.1 Orycteropus afer afer
TCTTTGTCTTTGGTTTTGATGAGTTTGATGATGATGTGTCTTGGTGATTTTCTTTTGGGGTCTATCCTGTTTGGGATTTGTTAGACTTCCTGGATGGATATATTCTCATCTTTCATCATTTCATGGAAGTTCTCCTCCAGCAAATCTTGGACAATTTTCTCAGTGGATTTGTTTGAATAGGGAAATGGGCTGATCTGACGAGTAACAAGGCACATTCCCAATATTACCAAACCACATGTCAGGCCATTAGTTTAAGTCCATTAAAAGACCCAAGATAGGCAGAGCATGGCAGGCTGCTGAACAATGACAGGGCTACATACAAGGATCAGTCATGACATCAGCTAGAGACCATGCCCAATGCTACTGCTTATATAAGGGAAAAAGACTGGATCCTTGAAGCAGTTACTCAGCTACTTGTGGTAGATCCCACAATGGAGTTGATTGCCAGTCTTGTCATGGGGAATAACTACCACCAGCTCTCCAACCACTCAACCAGGCCCAGCCAAGTTTACACACAACCTTAACTACCACAGATGGTATACATAAAACTCTGAAAGAGAAAAATTTCCAACCAAGAATTATACACCCCATAAAATTTTCCCTCAAAATGATGGTGAAATTAGGAGATTTTCAGATAAGCAGAAATTAAGGGAATTTTTTAAAACCAGAGCACCCTTACAAGACATACTAAAGGGAGTCATGTGAACAGAGAACGAATAATATGAAACACCAACTGACCATTAATACACAAGATGACATAATCCAGAAAATAATACCATGTGGAAGTATCCAAAGTAAAATAAGCTTACAAGATTGTAAGCAAGGAACCAGAGATATCAATTGGGAAATGAGGACAACTGAAAACCAAAAAGAAGGGGAAAATAGTGTAGTTACAGAACTTCTAAAGGGTAAGACAGTCAAGAGAATTCCAAAATAAAATGGAGTCTTCTAAATTTGGAGAAAAAATTATAAATCATAGGGTAACCTCAAAGAAAAATGATAAATCTTCACATCACAATAAAAAAGAAGGCAAATATTTAGCAAATATGTAGATAAATATTTAGCAAATACTAAAACAACAGCAACAAAGGAAATGATAACAGAATTAATAAACATAATGAGATCAGCATAGAGAATTATATGGAACAAAGAAACCAGGAATACTATGAGAAAAACACATAGCAAAATTACAGCAAACAATTCATACTAGTCAATAATTACACTGAATGTCAATTGATTAAATGTACCAGTCAAGAAATGGAGAGTTGCAGACTGGATATGAAAACATAACCCATCAATATGCTCTTTACAAGAGACATACCTTAGAGACAAAGACAAAAATAGATGAAAAATCAAAGGTAAAAAGATATATCAAGCAAATGGCAATGAAAATAGAGCAGGAGTGGCAATATTAATTTCTGATCAAATTGTCTTTAAGACAAAAACAACCATAAGAGACAAGGAATGACATTTTATAATGATTAAAGGATCAATTAATTGATTCAGAGGATATAACCATAATAAACATCTATGGACCCAATGAAAGAGCCCCAAAGTGCCTAAATTAGATGTTAACAGAATTGAAAAAGCCAAAAGATGACTCCACAGTCATAGTAGGAAACTTTATTATACATCGCATTCAATGAAAGATAGAACAACTGGAAAGAGACTCAACAAAGTTGCAGAAGAGCTAAACAATACAATCCACCCACTTGACCTCATAGACATCTACAGAGCACTTCAACCAAGAACAACAAAATATATATTCTTTTCCAGTGCACATAGAAAATTATCCATGATAGGGCATATGTTAGGCCATTAAGCAAGCCTTAATAAGTTTAAAAACATTGAAATACTGCAAAGCATCTTCTCAGATCACAGCACTACAAAATTAGAAATGAACAACAGGAACATTAATGGAGAAAGAGGAAACACAAGGAAACTGAACAAGAATCTCCTTTAAGAATGACTAGGTAATAGAAGAAATTTAAAAATGAAATTAAAAAATTCCTTGAATCAAATGAAAAGGAAAACACAACATATCAAAATCTTTGAGAAGTAGCAAAAGCAGTGATCTGAGGCCAACTTATAGCAATAGATGAACACATTAAAAAAGAAGAGCAGAAATCAGCACTTTAAACCAACATCTCCAAAAATTAGAAAACAAACTGCAAGAAAAACCTACAGCCAGGTGAAGAAAGGAAACAGTAAAGATTTACCCAAAGGGGGTCACTATCAGTTGTAATTGACTCAATGGCAGTGCGTTTTTTTTTTTTTTTAATCGTTTTCCTATTTTGTGCTCATTATATCTGCAATTGGTGCCACTTTTCCCCATCACCGAAAATAAGTAGTCTCTGTTGTGTTGTTGTTGTTGTGTGCTGTCGCGTCAGACCTGACACATACCGACCTCCTCCTTGGATTTCCGAGGCAGTATCACTATGGAAATTGATTGCCCAACCTTCCTTCCAAGGAGTGGCTAGTGAGATTGAACCAC
Source organism: Orycteropus afer afer (assembly GCF_000298275.1). Taxonomy (NCBI): domain Eukaryota; kingdom Metazoa; phylum Chordata; class Mammalia; order Tubulidentata; family Orycteropodidae; genus Orycteropus; species Orycteropus afer. Next base: position 9,166,614 of record NW_006921663.1, read on the forward strand.
CAGCCTTCTGGTTAACAGTCAAGTGCCTTAGGCAGTAGGCTACCAGAGCTGTCCTAGTCTCTGCTGTACAAAGCATAAATTTTCCTCCAAGCAAATTCCAGATAACCACCAGTAAACATTATTCTCTTTATATTTATCTATTCTTGTGAGAAAAAAGAGGGATCATAAGTTATATTGAGTAATTTCACTTAATATTATGCCCTCCAGTTCCATCCACATTACAATATTTTCATGGACTTGTCATTGTTCTTTATGGTTGTGTAGTATATCATTGTATGTATGTACCACAGTTGCTTGATGAACATTTTTTTTGAATATTTTTTTTGCTATTGTGAATAAAGCAGCAAGGAACATAGATGTTCATATGTCTATTTGTGACATTATGTTTTGGTCTTTAAGGTATATACCAGGCAGTTCTTGTGGTGCTCTGGTTAAAGTATTTGGCTGTTAACCAAAAGGTCAGTAGTTCAAACTAGCAGTCACTCCACAAGTTAAAAATGAGGCAACATGCTTCCATAAAATTTTCCAGCCTTGGACACATCCTGGGGCCATTATATTCTGTCCTATAGGGTTGCTATAAGGAGGGACTGACTTTGTGGCAGTGAATGAGTGGGTAGGGTATACAGAAATGGAATTGTTGGATCATAGGATAAAGTTCTATTTATAATTATTATTAATTTTTTTTTTTTCAGGAAGCATACCATTTTCCATAATGGTTGTACTGTTTTACAGTCCCATCAGCAATGGATAAGAGTTCCAATCTCCCCAAATCCTTGCTAACATTAGTTTTTATCATTTTTTATGGTTTGTTTTGTTTTGATTTTATCAGTGCCATTTCATCCAGGGTAAGATGGTAATCTATTATAGTTTTGATTTGCTTCTCTCTAATGACTAGTGATTGTGAACCAGTGCTAATGGTGATAAGAGATGATAATGGACATCTTCATCTCATCCTGCTTTTAAATTGGAAGGCTTTTACTCTTTCTATGTTTAGTATAATAGCTGATTTTGCAGATCGTAGTTGGTGGTAGGTGTCATATAGTCATCTCCCACTCAGAGTGACCCTATGTACAACAGAATGAAACACTGCTCAGTCTTGTGCCAGCCTCATATTCCTTGCTTACAATCCTAAACCCATCATTGCAAAATCTGTGTCAATCCATCTCATTGAAGGCCTTCCCTTCTTTTGCTGCCCCTCTATCTTATCAAGCATGATATCCTTCACAAGGGAATGGTCCCTTCTGACAACCTGACAAAAGTAGGTCAAATGAAGTCTGGCCATTCTTGATTCCAAGAAGAATACAAACTCCACTTCTTCCAGGACACATGTACTCATTCTTCTTGCATTTCTTGGCACTTTCATTATTCTTTGCCAACATCATAACTCAAAAGCATCAATTCATCTTTGGTCTTCCTTATTAATGGCCCAGCTTTTGCATGCATATGAGACTACCGATAAAATCATGGCTTGGGTTAGGCACACCTTAATCTTCCAAGAGATATTTTTGCTCTTCAGCACTTTAAAGAGGTCTTTTGCAGCAGATTTTCCCAGTGCAATACGTCATCTGATTTCTTGACTGCTTTTTCCACTTGTGTTAATTTTCATCTCAAGTGATATGAAATTGTTGACCACTTCAGTCTTTTCTCCATTTATCATGATGCTGTTTATTGGTCCTGTTGTGAGGAATTTCCTTTTCATAATGTTGAGGTGTAATCCAAACTGGAGATTGTAGTCTTTAATCATCATCAGTAAATGCTTCAAGTCATCTTCACTTGCCCCAAGAAAGATTGTGTTGTGTGAATATCACAGGTTGTTAATGAACCTTCCTCCAATCCTGATGCCATGCTCTTCTTCATATAGTCCAGTTTCTCAGATTATTTGCTCAGCATAGAGATTGAATATTTATGATGAAGGATGAAATCCTGCTAGCTTCATAGAAAGTTTGCTAATCTTTATTATATTTTTATTATATTTTATTTTTAAAGATATTGAGTAGAATTGGTATCAACTCTTCTCTGAATATTTGGGAGAATTCTCCAGTGTAGCTATCCAGTCATTGGCTTTTTATTTGCTGTTGGCAGTTTTTTTAAGATATTTTCTAAATCTTTTTTTGTAATGTCTCTGTTTTGATTTTCTACCTCTGTGAGTTTGAATGGGTAGTTTGTTTGTTGGAATTTGTCTATTTATTCTAGTGTTCAAATACATTGGAGTACAATTTTCCATAGTATTCAGTTATGTACTCTAGCTCTGTTGGGTCAATTACAATGTCACAAATTTATTTTTTTTAAATTGGTTATTAACTTTTTCTGCTATTATTATTATTATTATTTCTCCTTTTTTTCTATCCATTTAATGGTTTGTCTATTTCACTGACCTTATTAAGGAGCCAACTTCTGGCTTTTGTAATTCTCTCAATTATTTTTCTGTTTTAAAGTTCATTATTTTGGCCCAGAACATTGTTGTTGTTGTTGTTCCAGGTAGATTCTGACTACTTTTGCTCTTCCTTTTCCATTTTTTAAGTTGTTGGCTTAAGTTAATAATTTTGAATGTTTCTCCTTTATTTAACATAAAGATTTATTGATATACATTTCTCTCTCATTACTATTTTTACTGTTCTAAACATATTTTATCATGTTGTGTTTTCATTTTTATTTTAATCTAGGAATTTTAAAATTTTGCTTAATTTCTTTTATTGCCTAACAGTTTTTTAGTAATGTAGTATTTAGCTTCCTGTATGTATTCTTTTCTCTTTCATTATCCAGTTGTTGATTTCTAACTTCATAAAGTTATGATCAGAGTAGATACTTGTATGATTCCAATTTTTAAAAAAATATTTGAAAAGTTTTTTTGCGTCCTATCATGTGGTTTATGCTGGAAAATTATCCATGTTTGCCGGAGAAGAATGAAAGTTTATTATTCTGATATGTGGAGTATTCTATATACTCCAATTAGGTAAATGGTTTATAGTTTTATTCCAGTTCTCAGTGTTTTTAGAGATCTTATTTCAGTTGTTTTGTCTATAACTGCAAAAGCTGTACTGAAGTACACTATTATTATTGTAGCATTGTCTATTTCTTCTTTCATATTGGTAAGAGTGATCAGCCATGTATTTTGGTACATCTCTTTTAGGTGCATGTATCCCTATAATTCTTAGATCTTCTTCCTTATTGATGTTTTCCTTATTGTGTAATATCTTTCTTTACCTCTTGTAATAGATTTTTAATTAAAGTCTATCTTACTTTATATCAGTAGAGTCACTCCAGATCTTTTTAGTTTACTGTATGCATGGAATATTATTTTTTTCCCTTCCTTTCACTTTCAGTCATATTTTTGTCCCTATGCCTAAGATATTTTTCAAGCTGAAAGAACTAAGGAAAAATATTAAGCTTCAAGTTACAACATTGAAAGATTCTATGGGAAATATAATGAATGATGCAGGGAACATCAAAAGAAGATGGAAGGAATACACAGAGTCACTGTACCAAAAAGAATTGTTCATCTATTTCAGGAAGTGGCATAAAATCAAGAACCAATAGTATCAAAGGAAGAAGTTGAGCTGCACTGAAGAAATTGGCAAAAAACAAGGATCCAGGAGTTGATGGAATACCTACTGAGATATTTCAACCAATGGATGCTGTGCTGAAGGCACTCACCTGGCTAAGCCAAGAAATTTGAAAGACAACTACCTGACCAACTGACTTGAAGAGATCCATGTTTGTACCCATTCCAGAGAAAGGTGATTCTACAAATTGTGGAAATTATCGAACAATATCATCAATATAACATGCAAGTAAGATCTTCCTGAAGTTAATTCAAAAATTGTTGCAGCAGTATTTTGACAGAGAATTGCAAGAAATGCAAGCTGGATTCAGAAGAGGACATGGAATGAAGGATAATATCATTGCCCATGTCAGATGGATCTTGGGTGAAAACAAAGAATATCAGAAAGATGTTTACTTGTGTTTTATTGAGTATGAAAAGCATTCTATTGTGTGGCTCATAACAAATTATGGATATTATTGAGAAGAATGGAAATTCCAGAAAACTAAATTGTACTCATAAGGAATCTGTACATTGACCAGAAAGCTGTCATTCTAATAGGACAAAAAGGATAGTACATGGTTTATAATCAGGAAGGGAGTGCATCAGAACTGGATCCTTTCACCATACTTATTTGACTTGTATGCTTTGCAAATAACCCAAGAAACTGGACTATATGAAAAAGAAAGTGGTATCAAGATTGGAGGAAGATTCATTAACGACCTGTGACACCCAGATGACACAACTTTCATGCTGAAAATGAGTATGATTTGAAGCACTTACTGATGAAAATTGAAGACTACAGTCTGCAGTATCAATTACATCTCAATATAAAGCAAACAAAAATCCTCACAGTTGGGCCTATAAGCACCATCAAAATAATTAGAGAAAATATTGAAGTTGTCAAGGACTTCATATTACTTTTTTCTAAAATCAAAACCAATGGAAGCAGCAGTCAAGACATTAGACAACATATTGCTTTGACTGCAAAAGACCTCTTTCAAGAGCTAAATATGTCTCCTTGAAGAATAAGGTGAAACTAATCCAAGCCATAGTATTTTTAATCACCTCATATGCATGTGATAGCTAGACAATGAATAAGGAAGTCAGAAGAAGAGTGGATGCTTTTGAGTTGTGATGGTGATGAAGAATACTGAAAGTACTATCAGCTGGTAAAACAACTAACAAATCTGTCCTAGAAGAATTACAGCTGGAATGTTCCTTGGAAGCAAGAATAGCCAGAATTAGTCTCAGCTACTTTGATCATGTTGTCAGAAGGGACCATTCTCTGGAAAAAGATATCAAGATTGGTAAAGCTGAAGGTCAACAAAAAAGAGGAAGGCCTTTGTGTTAGAGTGGGTTCTCTAGAGAAACAAAAAACAGCAAAGCTTATATATATATAAAGAGAGAGAGAAATTTAACTTAGGAAAATGGCTCACAAATGTATAGAAGCCAGCAAGTCCAAAGTCCTTGGAGCAAACATCAGGCTGAAGGCTTTTCCTAGCTTCCACAACTGCAGGGGCTGAGAAGCTGAAGACTGGCAGGCAGTACAATACACTGGCTGTTGACTCCAACGAATGATGGATCCAAGATCTCCAGGCCGAATGGTGGCCTGCTCACTCATGGACTGTTGTAGGTAGCAAACAGAATCCTGATCTACAGAAGAATGTTTCTCTTCCCATGATGTCCTTGAGTATCCTGGAAGCAGGCCAAACCCCTAGGGAAATTTCTGTTTCTCAAAACACAGTCATCTAATCCCATCATGGGAACAACCACATAGAACTGGGGTCCAACTGTTGCCACACAGCTCCAACTATCATAGTCCACCCCTTGTCAACTTGGCAATTGTACACATCTTATTAACCATATATAATCTCTAACTAAGGACAATTACAGAGTCATATTTGTGTCTAACATGATATGCTGACACACATACAACCAAAGTGTTTTAATTTTATTTACATTTCACAGCTCATAACAGAAGGAAACAAAAATATTTGATGCACATATACAATGAAGAAACATAACAATCACAGTCCTCATTTCTGCAGCTGGTCACGTGGTCATAGCTGATATTCAGAACTACCTTCTACCACCACCCATTCTGTATTTCCCTTGCCCTCAGCAAGCACCTCAGCTGGTTGTGGTTCTTTGCCTGGTGGGGTGACCCAGACTTTCATTCCAGAAGGGTCTGAGTCATTAGCAGTCATATCAGAATTGGATTGCTGTAATTTTCCATTGACTTTAATCACAGGGCATGATAGTACTAAGAGGCTTCCTAAAGAATCTCCTGTATTCTAGACATATTCTTCTCTACCTCCGTTAGGTAAAGCCAACCTAATTTCCCCTCGGTAATCAGGATCTATCACACTAGATAGTACAGTGATGCCCTTCTTTGTCTGTTGATCCAGAGGCATGAGGAAGCCAAAATGGCTGGGTGGCATTCTTAATTTACAGTTCAATGCAATCAGTATTGTGTCTCTGGGTGGGAGTGTTCCTCCCTTTGGATCTAAGATCTACAGACCCGCAGAACATAGGGTAGCAGGGACAGGAAGCAAAAATTTTTTGAGTGGGGCACTAGGGATAATAGTGAGTGGTACCACTTCCATTTCTACCCCACGTTTCCTGGACCTGTAAATCCTGGATACCTTCTTCTACATTAAGCCAAGGCAGGTCTGGTATTTCAACTTGACTTAAGGTGGGCCACTGCATAATCCTTTCCTCAGTAAGCCAACCAAATAAACTATTAGATCTTTTTCTAATGTCTTGAGCTGAGACATTGAATGAAGAATCCATATTTAGTGGGCCTAAATCAATAAAGTCAGACTGATCCAATCTTACATTCCTTTCACCATTATCTCACACCCTCAGTAGCCATTCCCATACATATTCTCCAGGTTTTTGTCTGTACATGGTAGCAAAATCAAGTAGGTCTTTTAGGGTATAGCTTATCACCTCCTCAGTCACACTTTTTGTTTCACCTCTTGTGGCTTGCTTGGACTTGACTTTAGTTATGGGTCTTGTAGAAACAATGGGTGCTTGAGGTAGTTCCTGAGATCATTTAGAAATGTTTTCCATGGCCTCTGCCTCAAACAATGACCCAACAGGAGCAGCTGAGTTAATCTCATCAAACTGAGGGGGAGGGGATAATGGTTTTACAGTAATCCCTTCAGATGGGAGAGATTCAACAGAAGTTACAGGCTCCATATCCTGATTTTCCTGATTATCTGTCCATACGTCCCCATTCCAGGATTCAGGATCCCATTCTTTTTCCAATCAATGCTGTCACTTTAATACCAGACACCGTTCTGGATTGTCAATTTAGCTGGCGCTGTAATTCAGCTAGCCTTACAATAAGACTGGCTTTGGTTTTCAGCAATATCAGCTCTGTTACTAGAAAATATATGGTTTTCTTTCAGAGCACAGCTGGAAGCATTGAGGTCTTTTATGCAGCGCTTAAGCTGAGACTCAGCAGCTTTGAGCTCATCTCCTTCTTTCACGAGTTTGTCCAGTGTAAGTAGGATCAGCCAACCAGCTTTTTTATGCTCCTTATTCTGACAAAATTGCAGAAAAGTATCAAATATCCAATCACTCAGTGTCACTTCTCACGAGTACTTGATCTATTGGTCGTGCTATTTGGTGTATTAATTTTGCCTCCTCATGCCAGAGATTAGTAGGCCCCTCTTTACTAGCAGATGTAGAGTTGCTAGTGTCATTAAAATTAATCAAACAGGAGAAACAATCTAGGAAGCCCATCCTTATTATGATTTTGTTTCTCTAGAACCACTCTCAGTACCAAATGTGTTAGACTGGGTTCTCTAGAGAAACAAAAAACAGAAAAGCTTATATATATATAAAGAGAGATAAAAATTTATCTTAGTAAAATGGCTCACAAACGTATAGAAGCCGGCAAGTCCAAAGTCCCTGGAGCAAACATCAGGCTGGAGGCTTTTCCTAGCTTTTGCAACTGCAGGGGCTGAGAAACTCAAGGCTGGCAGGCAGTACACTGGCTTTTGACTCCAACGAATGACGAATCCAAGATCTCCAGGCCAAATGGTGGACTGCTCACTCATAGACAGTTGTAGGCAGCACAACAGAATCCCTATCCACAGAAGAATGTTTCTCTTCCCAGGATGTCCCTGGGTATCCTGGAAGCAGGCCACACCCCTAGGGAAACTCCCTTTGAACAGACTGGACACTCAGAACACAGTCATCAGATCCCATCATGGGAACACCCAGAACTGGGACCAGCCAAGTTGACACACACTTCTACTATCACAGACTTCAAAAAGATGGATTGAGGTAGTAGCTGAAATAATAGGTTTAGGTATAATAGGGATTGTGAGGCTGGCACTGGATCAGGCACTGTTCCTCTCTGTTGTACATAAGTTCACTGTGAGCTGGAGATGACTTGACAGCATCTAACAATAACAAAAATATATCGAAGGTGTGTTTTTGTAGTGAGCAAAAGGATAGAGTATGTTATTTTATCCATTTTCCCATGCTGCCTTTTTCATGAGGTGTTTGCTTCATTTACATTTAAGATTATTAACGGACAATGAAGTGTATACCTCATTCATTCTACTAATTTTTTGTGTTTTGTATATTCTTTGTGTGGTATTTCTAATTTCTCTATTTCTGTTTTTAATTTTGTGCTTTACTTCTTGTGATGAGATTTTATGTCATCTTATTGTCTTCTGAATATTTCTTCAGAGTGATTTCTTAGTGTTTACCATATTATATTACATAATTTATAATTACAGTAACACTTAATATATGAAAAACAGAAAACATACAATCTTTCCCAAATAAATATATTCCTGATAATGCTCTTCCTCCACTTTACTGACTTATCTCCATCTATACCAATATGTGAGCTATATTTGTTGAGTGTACTTATTTCTTAATGTCCTTTATTTTCCATTTGAAGTACTCCCTTGAGTGATTGACGCAAAGCTGATTTGGTGGCAAATACTCAGAACTTCTGTTTGGTAGTTGTTATTCTGTGGGATCACCTTCCTTTAGAATAGGTACAAATATGAATCTCTACCAGTCAATTGGCCAGGTAGCTATCTTCCAAACCCCTGGCATAGCTGACTGAGTGCCTTCAGCACAACATCCGTTTGTTGAAACATCTCAATGGGTATTCTGTCAATTCCTGGAGCCTTGTATTTTGCCAATTCCTTCAGTGCAGCTTCGACTTATTCCTTCAATACTACTGGTTCTTGATTATATACCACTTCCTGAAATGGATGAACATTGATCAATACTTTTAGGTACAGTGACTGTGCATTCCTACCATATTCATTAGATGTTTCCTGCATCATTCAATATATTGCCCATAGAAACTTTCAATATTTCAATTCAAGGTTTAAATTTTTTACAGTCCTTTCAGCTTGAGAAATGTTGAGCATGTTCTTCCGTTGTGGTTTTCTCTCTCCAGGCCTTTGCACATTTCATTATAATAGTTGGCTTTGTCTTCAGGAGCTGCTCTTTGAAATCATCTGTTCAGCTCTTTTATCTTGTCATTTCTTCCTTTTGCTTTAGCTACTGTAAATTCAAGGGCAAGTTTCAGAATCTCTTCTGACATTTGTTTTGGTCTTTTCTTCCTTTACTGTCTTTTTAGTGATCTCTTGCATTCTTCATGGATGATGTTCTTGATGTCATCCCACAATTCTCCTGATTTTTGATCACTGTTATTCAATGCATCAAATATATTCTTTGGTGGTCTCTAAATTTAGGAGGGATATGATCAAAGTCACATTATGGTTCTTGTTGACTTCTTTTAATTGTCTTCAACTTGAACTAGCATATGAACAGTTGATGGTCTGTTCCACACTCAGCTCCTGATCTTGTTTTAGCTGAACATACTGAACTTCTCTATCCCTTCATACCACAGATGTAGTCAATTTGATTCCTGTGTATTCCATCTTGCAAAGTCCATGTGTATAGCCCTGTTTATGTTGTTGAAAAAAGATATTTGCTATGAATAAATCACTGATGTTCCAAATTCTATTAAGTGATACCAGAGTTATTTCTATCATGAAGGCCATATTTTCTATTTGCAGGAAATTCTTCTTTGTTTCCAACTTTTGCATTCCAATCACCAGTGATAATCACCACACTTGATTGCATGTTTGGTCAATTTCAGACTGCAGAACTTGGTAAAAAAAATTCAATTTCCTCATTTTTGGCTTTGGTAGTTGGTGTGTAAATTTGAATAGTAGTAGTACTAACTGGTCTTCCTCATAGCCATATGGATATTATCCTATCACAGACAGCATTGTACTTCAGGATAGATCTTGAAACATCCTTTGTGGTGATGAATGCCATGCTATTCCTTTTCAATTTGTCATTCCTGGCATAGTAGATCATATGGTTGTCTGATTCAAAATGGCCAAAGCCAGTCCATTTCAGCTCAGTAATGCCAAGGATATCAATGTTTATGTGTCCCCTTTCATTTTTGACAACTTCCAATTTTCCTAGATTCATACTTCATACATTCCATGTTCCAATTATTAATGGATGTTTGCAGCTGTTTCTTCTCAATTTGAGTTGTGTCACATTAGCAAATGGAGGTTCCCAAAGATTTATTTTATCCACATCCTTAACTAGCTATGCCAAGAGATTTGGAAGACAGCTACCTGGCCAACTGACTGGAAGAGGTCCATATTTGTACCCATTCTAAAGATAGATGATCCCACAGAATGTGGAAATTATTGAATAATATCATTAACATTACACGCAAGTAAGATCTTACTGAAGATAATTCAAAAATGGTTGCAGCAGTATGTTGTCAGAGAGCTTCCAGAAATGCAAGCTGGATTCAGAAGAAGATGTGGGATGAAGATATCATTGCTGCTGTCAGATGGATCTTGGGTGAAAGCAAAAAAAATACCAGAATGATGTTTGTTGTTGCTGTTGTTATGTGCTGTTGAGTCCACCCTGACCTATAGCACCCCTCCTGTGTTTGAGGCAGTATCACTACAGAAGTAGATTTACCAACCTTCCTTCCAAGGAGTGGCTGGTGGGTTTGAACCACCAGCCTTCTAGTTAGCAGCCAAGTGCCTTAGGCACTACTGACTATGCAAAAGCATTTGACTGTGTGGATCATAACAAATTATGGATAACATTGTGAAGTATGGGAATTCCAGAACACATCATTGTACTCATGAGGAGACTGTACATAATCCAGGAGGCTGTCATTCAAAAAGAACAAGATGATACAGCATAGTTTAAAATTAAAAAAAAAAAAAAAGAGTGTATCAGGATTCTTGTATCTTTTCACCATACTTATTCAATTTGTATGCTGAACAAATAATCTGAGAAGCTGGATTATATGAAAAAGAATGTGGCATCAGGATTGGAGAAAGACTAATTGACAACTTGCAATATGCAGGTGACACAACTTTGCTTGCTGAAAGTGAGGATGACTTGAGGTACTTTCTGCTGAAGATTTTAGACTACAGTCTGCAGTATGAATTATACCTCAATATAATGAAAACAAAAATCCTCACAACCTGACCAATAAACAGCATCACTATAATTGGAGAAAAGATTGAAATTGTCAAGGACTTCATATTACTTGGTTATACAATCACCACCAATAGAATCAGCAGTCAACATGTCACATGACTTATTGCATTGGGCAAATCTGCTGGAAAAGACCTCTTTCAAGTGATGAGGAGCAAAGATTTCTCCTTGAAGACTCAGTTGCCCCTGACCCAAGCCATAGTATTTTCAATCACCTCTTCTGCATGTGAGAGCTGGATAATGAATAAGGAAAAATGAAGAAAAGTTGATACTTTTGAGTTGTTGTGTTGGCGAAGAATTCTGGAAGCACCATGGACTGCTAGAAAAGTTAACAAATGTATCCTGGAAGAAGTGCAGCCAGAATGCTCCTTGGAAGCAAGAATGGCCAAACTTCATCTCATCTACTTTTCTCATGTTGTCAGAAGGAACCATTCCCTGGAGAAAGATACCATGCTAGGTGTAGTGGAGGGTCAATGAAAAAGTGGAAGGCCCTAAACAAGATGGATTGACACAGTGACTGTAACAATCATCTCAGATATAGCAAGGAAAGTGAGGATGGCACGGGACTGGGATGTGTTTCATTTTGTTGTATATCAGGTTTGTATGAGTTGGAGATGACTAGATGTTTTCTAACAACAACAAATATTACAGTTTTATAATCACAATTAACCCAGCTAACAATCAGCAACCACATCTGAATTATATAATAACTTTTCCTCTCCATCTCTTCCCCAGACCTACCAGAAAAAGTGGAAATTATTCAGTGGAGATCCTCCCTTCCCTCCCTCATTTTGAGTGCAAGCACATCCACAAAAGTATGTAAGTCAAGCACTCCATGCCTTTGTCACCCCCTGTTTCAGATAGCCCATTTCTAAATTGTCCGTAATTATCAATTGTACAGAAAAGCATGTGCCTTGACCTGAGGAATCTTCTGTTCTGACTGAAACTTTGAATATCTGAATCCATAAGCAATGTCTCTTCCAGAGCAGGTCAGCAAATTGCAGCAATTTACATGATGTCAAACATCTTTGTCTTCCTTCAGTCAAGTTATGATTAACTTACTGCTAGCTCCTTTGTATTACATCCATTATATCACCTATAGGTTCTAGATTTCCACTCTTCCTCACACTTCAGATCAGCCAGCCCTTTATGTCTCATCTCTAGTCCCTGTGATCTAGGTCAGTGTGCACCAATCTTAGGCTGAGGAGTTCACACAACTCTCTTAAATTTTGATCACACAGAATTCTCTCTCTCTATCTATCTCTCTCTCTCTCTCTCTGTCTCTCTCTCATCCTTAGCTATGTCAATGGGTGATAATAGAACATGTCCAAATTCAGATTGTATTTTTTATTGCTGTAGCTCCCTCACTTCCAATCATAGAGTGGATCCTGAATCAGACTGTCTACTCACTAGACCCCTTTAACTTCCAGTCCTAAAAAGATATTCTTCAGACGGGCATTGACTTATTACATCGGTGTATCTAATAACAAAGTACTTGCTAAAAATTTAAAAAAACAAAAGTCCCCCCACACACACACACACACAAGTAATTTCCTCAAATGCAAATCTGCTCTCTCCACACCTTTGTGTATGCTTAGGTGTCATATCAAAAGTCAGTTTCCTGGCTGGGTCTCATATTTTTTTTACCTAAGCCCCCAAAAAATTTATATGCAGGACCACTGCATTCAAACTAACAGCCTGTGTTTCTTTTGGGTAAGTCTTTCTTCCTCTTTTAACATATCCAATCAACTATTGGTTGAAGGTCAAATTGCATGCTGTCTATAATTTATAATACCTAATATTAATTTTGATCATATATTTAGGTCTTTTTTACAATACTATTGTTGTGGTTCTTAGGTGCATTTGAGTCAGTTCTGACTCATAACAACCCATGTACAACAGAAATGTACACTGTCCAGTCCTCACCATCCTCACAATCATTGATATGTTTGAATATGCTTTTGCAGCCATTATATCAATCTATTTTGTTGACAGTCTTCCTCTTTTGCTGACCATTCTGGCTGCATATCTTCCAGGACAGACTTGTTAGGTCTTCTGGAAGTCCATGGTACTTTCAGTATTCTTTGCCAACACCACAATTTAAAAGCATCAACTCCTCTTTGGACATCCTTATTCATTATCCAACTTTCACATGCATAGGAGACAATCGAAAATACCATGGCTTGGGTCAAGCACTCTTTAATCTTCAAAGAGACATCTTTGCTCTTCAGCACTTTAAAGAGGTCTTTTGCATCAGATTTGTCCAGTGGAACATATTTTCTGATTTCTTGACTGCTGCTTCCATTGGTGTTGATTGTGGATCCAAGTAATATGAAAACTTAAAACTTTTCTCCATTTCTTGTGATGCTGTTATTGGTCCCATTGTGAGGATTTTCATTTTCTTTATTTTGAAGTGTAATCCATACAGCAGGCTGTAGCCTTTACTCTTCATCAATAAGTGCTTCAAGGCATCTTCATTTTCAGAAAGGAAGGTTGTGCCATCTACATATTGCAGGTTGTTAATGAGTCTTCCTCCAATCCTAATGCAGTGTTCTTCATTTAGTTTGGCTTCTTGGATTATTTGCTCAGCATACAGATTGAATAAGTATGGTGTAATGCTATAGTGCTGACCCATCCCCTTCTTGATTTTAATCCATGCAATATCCTGTTGCTCTGTTTAAATGACAGCTTCCTTCTGGTTTACGTACAGGTTCCTCATGAGCACAATTAAGTGTTTTGGAATTCTTATTCTTCTCAATATTAGATGATATGTAGCAATGGGCAGGTCAGCCATGAAGGAACTATTTCAAGTGCTGAGGAGCAAGGATGTCTCCTTGAAGACTAAGGTGCACCTGACACAAGCCAGGAAATTTTCAATTGCCTAGTATGCATGTGAGAGCTGGGCAATGAATAAGGAAGACCGAAGAGTTGATGCTTTTGAGTTGTGGTGCTGACAAAGAATGCTGAAGGTACCATGGACTGCTAAAAGAACTAACAGATCTGTCCTGGAGGAAGTGCAGTTGAGATGCTCCTTTGAAACGAGAATGGCCAGACTTCGTCTCATCTACTTTGGTCATGTTGGCAGAAGGGACCATTCCCTGGAGAAAGATGTCATGTTTGGTAAGGTAGAGGGTTGACGAAGGAGGGGAAGACCTTCAACAAGATGGATTGACACAGTGGCTGTGATGATGGGCTCAAGTATAGCAAGGATCATAGAGCTGGCATGGGATTGGGTAGTATTTCATTCTGCTGTGCATGGTGTCGCTATGAGTCAGAAATGACTCAATGGTACCTAACCACAAGAACAAGTGTGAGAATGCATTTCTTAATGCACACGTTTCTGTATGTGTATGTGCATATACACATTATGTAATTTGAGTTTTTGTTCATTTTTTATTTATAGAAATTAAATTCCTTTTCTATTATTTTCTGCACCGTGCTTTTCTTAGGCAAAATACATCATGAATACCTTCAGAGATCTAGTTTCCACATCATATCAAATGCCTGTATAATATTAAGTGAAGCATGATTATCCAAATAATCACTTATTTTATTTGTTGTTTCACTGATGAACATTCACATTTTAAAATTCTTAGCTAAAGCTAAGGATCCCGAAATAGCCATAATTTTACATATACATTTTACAAAGGAAATATTTTAAAAGATGAGGTCAGAGTAGCAGTTGTGGGCCAAACTCTTTATTAAGCTATTTTAAGGATGTTGCTTTCATTCTGAATAAAATCAAATACTATTTGTAGAAAATATATGAAGTAGGAGTAAAACAGTTTTGTTCTATGATTGGGTTGTTTAAAAGGAAATATACACTCAGAAGAGCTAGTAGATCCTATTAAAAATACTGTCCTGTCTAAAACCATTTTTTTAAAAGAAAATTATATGTAACAAAGGTATTAAGGTGTCATTAATTAATGATGTTCAAGTAGGACACAGACATGCTTTAATTCTATGATTTTTGTAGTATAGAAACAAAACTGAGGAAATATTGTAATTCTAGATATAATGTATTTTTTTCAGCTGAAGAAGACAGTGATCAGGGTTATGAATTATTTGGAAATGCTGACGTATTTAAGCAATCAAACTGTGTTGTGGGAAATGGGTATTGAAAAGTATGACAGTTTACTCCTAGATTGCTACGTTGCCCTAAGGAACTGAGTTTGAAATTGTCATTTGTCAAGTATCAGTTCTATAGCACCTCAGCATATTAGATAGAGTAGTGATTTCCCAGCAAAAGTTAAGATTACTGTACTTCTCCATTGCTCTACCATACGTAGTTCAGGGAACTAAATATATTTTGTGACTTATTGTAAGAGTTTGTCAATTATTAGTGGAGTACTATCAGGGCATTCTGCAATTTTACTATAAACAGTGTTAAAATTCTTACACATGTAAGGTCATGAGCACATCTTATTGTGCTGATCATGGCTCAAGGACTGTTACTCATTTGCTCAGGAAAAGTGATATTGATCCTACAACTTGAAGAGCATTGATGATCTTCCAATTCAATATTGTTCTTTGCAAATTTTCCCTGAAATTAATATTATTTGTCAAAATAGGGCAGATAACAAATGATATATTATATTAGTGTTATATTTGAAAAACTTCCTTGGGAAAATATCACATAATTTGTCTTTTTGACAGTAAGGCTACTCTACTTACTACCGATGAATAATAAAAAAAAAAAAAGATATATGCAAAAAAGTTCAGTGCTGAAACAGTTTTTATTGCTCAGGGTGTTGTACGTCAGGACTTTGGAAAGGCTCAGCAGCGTCTCTAAGCCATCTGACAGCTCAACAGTAGTGAATATCTAAGATGACTCTCATAGTTGGCAGTTGATAATTTTTTCTGACTGCTCTATATGGTATTGTGGTAGTTAAGGTCATGTGTCAACTTGGCTGGACCTGGTTTTGAGTGACTGGGCAGCCAGTTGTAGTTATTCTCCATGATGAGAATGGCAATCCACTACATGGTGGAATCTGCAGTGAGCAGATGAATAGCTGTTTTAGGGATGTGGTCTGCTTCCAGTACAAAAAGAGAAGCATTGAGAAAGGTCTCTGCAGCTTTTTGGCACACTTGAACCCTGCATGTAGCTAAGTCTTCATTCAGCAGCCTGCCATGGTCTGCTGACTTTGGGACTTTTTCTCGACTGGAATTTGTGGCCTGTAGTGTTGTTTGATAATCTTGGGACTGTGCCTTTTTACTTGTCATCCTTGAGTTTGTCAGCCTTAGCAATCAGCAGCTGCCTGAGTAAAGAGATGTCTTTAGCTCCAGTGGGACAGGAACAAGAAGCAGAGCTGAAGCCCAAGGCTGAGGAGCTTTCACCCAGTGCATAGAGCTGGTACTTTGAACTTGGACTTCTAGCCTCCAAAACTGTAAGAGAATAAACTGCTGCTATTAAAGTCACCCATTTGTGGTATTTTCTGTTAAAGTAGCATGAAGTAAACAAAACAGATATATGAAATCATTTGCTTCTTGAGGGTTCAGACTTTTTAATTGGAAGCTAGTTTTCTCCAGTGAAAATAATCAAATGGAAGCAGCAGTGCTCTTCTCTGATCTAGCCTTAGTATTCTCAGAGCATCGTTTCTGCCATATCTATAGGTCAAAGAAGTCACAAGACCTGCCAAACTGAAAGAGGAATGGGATGGCAACTATTTATGGAGGAATGGAAAGGTCAGATTACAGAAAAGCATGTGTTATGGAAGATAGTGTTTTAGTTATCTTTGTGAGTGAAGTGAGCTGTTTGTGATTGCTTCAGCAAGAATGTCAGAAATTATCATTCATTATTATATGTTTACTCAAGTACAATGTCCCCTAAGCAGCATGTACAGTAGATAACAGTATTTTAAGAATGGCATCCCAAAGCTCCCTGTATGATGTATGGTATATGGGGAACAGGAGAGAAAAAAATGTTATTAAGACTAATTGGGATATATGTTCTTGGTTCAAATAGTTATAATATAATCAGAGGGGGAAAAAAATGATACTTGTGTCTTAGGAATATAGTAACAAACATTGCACATATCAAAATTCCAAACCAAACTGCCATCAAGTCAAATCTGACTCATAGCTACCCCTCCTTGGGTATCCAAGGCAGTATTCTACAGAAATAGATTTCCCAGTCTTCCTTCCTAGAAGTGGCTGGTGAATTTGAACCACCATCCTTCTTTGCACTTATACATGGATAATTTTTTAAAAAAATTAACCCATAACCAAAATATAGCTTGTATTTATTTATTTACTCATAGTCTTTTAATTTAGAATAACAGACTCTTTTAAATTTATTGATGGTTTCAGATAATTTGACTTGCTGAACTAAGGCACATCTCAGTTGAAATATAAGGTCTTTAGTGCGGAATAGGCAACATGAGGATGCTATAGTATATTTATGGATTGTGTGTTGGGAACTGCTCCTTTTAAGGAAATATTTTTGGAGGTATGCTTAATGAGGGAACTATATTAAAAATTTAAAGTAACTTGAACCACTCCTTATCAGCTTCAAATTGATTCCACCTTGACTAATTTAAAATAAATTTAAAGTACAATGGGAACTCTTCATCACAAATAGAAAACTCAGGAGAACACTACAGAGTTTGCTACTATGTGCATAAACACTTCCGAGGACAAAAGTGGTCTATCTCCTGGGCTATCCCTTGCCCTCTCTTTTGGAAAAATCTTCATTGGGGAAGATAAGGATAATTTTCCCCAATGAAAGAACTAATTTCTTTTATTTTTCTTATAAACTACAAGAACTTATAATTCTAGCAGTCCTATATTAGAATAGGATCACTTAAGAATTTTGGAAATCTGTTTTTGTTTAAAAGGATCTCTTGTGATAAAGTCTGACTATTAACCAGAAGGTTGACAGTTCAAACCTACCAGCCACTCTGTGGAGGGAAGATGGGGCAAACTGCTTCCATAAAAATTTATCTCTTCAGAAACCCAATGGGGCTCACTATGAGTTGACTCAATGGAAGTGACATTGGTTTGGTTTTGGTTTGGATTTTTCTTTAAAGGAGTTGAGGTTGATACTATTATAACTATTTATAAGTCAAATAAATAAATAAATCCCAGAGAGAGTAAGTTACTTTCCATCATTTACAGTTATTCTGTGGAATCCCAGGATATGAAAGCAAGCACCTTAACTACAGAACCTAAACTTCTAATTTATCAAATAGTTTGCACTAATCGCCACTGCAGTAAATCCTAGTCTCTATCTTCCAGAATTTTATAAGCCCCGAATTCTACTTTCACCTGTACTTTTCTTTATAAAGTTAACTGCCCTTTTCTCAATTACTAATTCACTGAAACATAGTTAAAGGAAAACAAAATATATATTTTATATCAGGGCATATTATAGGAAAGGAAATCCCCATGCACTATGTTTTATGTTAATACTGAATACAAAATACACACCAAAATATCACAAATATTTATAAGTTGTTGTTGTTGTTATTGTTGTTATGTGCCATCGAGTCAAACCTGACTCATAGCGACCCCTTCTTGGGTTTCCGAGGCAGTATCACTATGGAAGTAGGATTGCCCAACCTTCCTTCCGAGGAGTGGCTGGTGGGTTTGAACCACCAGCC
>NW_006921663.1:9189938-9198101 GCF_000298275.1 Orycteropus afer afer
CCCTTTCTCCTGCTCTTCCGGCCTGCTACTCTGGGCAGGCCTGAGTTGCCTCTCCTCACCTAATCCCTTCAGCTGACTGCTCTTCTCTCTGGCTTCCTGGCTTTTAATCCCCTTTATCCTGCTCTTCCTGCTTGCTACTTCATGCATCCCTGAGTTGTCTCTCCTCACCTGTAACCCTGGGGCTGTTGTAAGGACTTTGTTTTCTTCATTTTGACATATAAACCATGCAGAAGACTGTAGTCTTTGATCTTTGTCAGTAAAGAGCCTTCTTCATTTTCAGCAACCCAAGATTGTGTTATCTGTATATCACAGGTTGTTAATGGGTCTTCCTACAATTCTGATGTCACATTCTTCTTCATATAGTCAGCTTCAGTATGGCAATTGAATAATTATGGTGAAGGATGTAACCCTGTTGCACATCCTTTCTGATTTTAAAAGATACAGTGTGTCCTTGTTCTGTTGGAATGACAGCCTTTTGGTCTATGAGCACAATTAAGTGTATGCAATCACTATTCTTTACAATATTATTCATAAATTCTTGTGATCCAAACAGTTGAAAGCCTTTGCATAGTCAATAAAACATAAGTAAACATCTTTCTGATACTCTTTGCTTTCAGTCAAGATCCATCTGACATCAGTAGTGATATCCCTTATTCAACATACTCTTCTGAAACCAGCTTGCATTTCTGGAAATTCTTTGTCAATACACTGCTGCGACAGATTTTGAATTATCTCCAGTGAAATTTTACTTGTGTATGACATAATGATTTTGTTTGATGATTTCCACATTCTTTTGGATCACCTTTCCTTGGAATAGGAATAAACAAAGTTCTCTTCCTGTCAGTTGACCAGTTAGCTGTCTTCCAAATTTCTTGGCATAGACGAGTAAGTGCCTTCAACACAGCAGCATCCATTTGTTAAAACACCTCAACAGGTATTCTGTCAATTCCTAGAGTCTTTTTTTTTTTTTTTTTTTTAATAATTACTTCAATGTAGCTTTGACTTCTTCATTGACCCTTGGTCATAGGCCACCCTGGAAATACTTGAGTATTGAGTAGTTCTTTTTGTACAGTGACTCTTCATATTCCTCCCATCTGATTTTGATGATTCCTGCTTCATTCAATATTTTGCTCATAGAATCCTTTAATATTTCAACTTAAATGTTGAATTTTTTTTCTTCAGTTCTTTCATCTTGAGAAATACCGAGCATATTCTTCCTTTTGTTTGCCTAACTCTAGGTGTTTCCTCATTTCATTATAATAATTTACTTTGTCTTCTCTATCTGCTCTTTGAAATCTTCTGTTTAGCTCTTTTGTCATGTTTCATTCACTTTAACTACTCTGTGTTTGAAGAGCAAGTTTCAGAATCTCTTCTTACATTCATTTTGGTCTTTTCTTTCTTTCCTATCTTTTTGGTGACTTTTTGCTTTCTTCATGTGTGATGTTCTTGATGTCATCCCACAACTCATCTGGGCTTGGTTGTAGATGTTGAATGTGTCAAACCTGTTCTTCAGATGATCTCCAAATACAAGTGGGATATAATTAAGATCTTATTTTGGCTCTCATAGATTTATTTTAATTTTGTTCAAATTCAACTTGAAATTGTATATTAGCAGTTGATGGTCTGCCTCACAATCACAAACTCTTGTTTTGGCAAAGACATGGAGTTTCTCCATTGTTTTTTTCAGAGATGTAGTCATTTTGATTCCTGTATTCTACATCTGGTAGAGTCCATGGGTATACTCATCATTTATGCTATTGAAAAAAATGTATTTGCAATGAATAAATTGTCAGTCTTGCAAAATTATAACATACAATCTCTGTGTCATTTTGTCACCAAGGCCATATTTTTCAACTATCAATGATTCTTCTCTGTATCCAGCTTTCACATTCAAATCACCAGTAATAATCAATGGATCTTGATTGTGTGTTTGATCAATTTCAGAATGCAGATATTGGTAAACTTCTTCAATTTCATTTTTAGCTTTAGTGGTTGGTTTGTATATTTGAAAAATAGTAGTAAAAAGTTGTCTTCCTTGTAGGCATATTAATATTACCATATCACTGACAACATTGTATTTCAGGATAGATCTTCAAACTTTCTTTTTGATCATGAATGTGATGCCATTCTTCTTCAAATTGTCATTTCTAACATAATAGACCATGTGATTGTCTGATTGTAAATGATCAAAATCAATCTTTTTCAGCTCACTGATGCCTAAGGTATCAATCTTTATGCTTTCTATTTAAATTTTGACAATTCCCAGTTTTCTTAGTTTTATACTTAGTACCTTCCATGCTGATTATTAATTGATGTTTGCAGTTTTTTTTTTTCCCATTTTGAGTTGTGCTCCATCAGCAAATGAAGATCCCATAAGCTTTACTCCATCCATATCAATAATATTGTCTCTAATTTGAGGAGGCAGCACTTCCCAAGTCATATTTTAATTGACTTCCAAACTCAGAGCCTCATCTTCTGACACTATATCAGAAAATATTTCAGTGCTATTCCTAAATTTTTCTAGTAATATATCTGATAGTGTTTCACTGTTATTCATAATGTTTTCACTGGCCAATTTTTTGAAAAGTGTATGGCTGCTTCCTTCTTCCCAGTGTGCCTCAGTCTGGAAGCTCCACTGACACCTGTCCACCATGGGTGACTCTGACAGTATTTGAAGTACTGGCAGCATGTCCTCTAGCCTCATAGCAGCATGCAAGCCACTATGTTGTTGTTGTTGTTATGTGCCATCAAGTCAAACCTGACTCATAGCGACCCCTCCTTGGGATTCCGAGGCAGTATCACTACGGAAGTAGGATTGCCCAACCTTCCTTCCAAGGAGTGGCTGGTGGGTTTGAACCACCAGCTGTCTGGTTAGCAGGCAAGTGTCTTAGCCACTATGCTACCAGAGCTCCTATAGTATGGTACAAATGGTAGTTTATAACTATACTCACTCCTAATTCCTTGAACATTGTCAAGTATTGAATTGAGCTGACCAGAAGGGAAGCATAGCCATGGGCATGAGGTGTTTTTCTTCCTTCATACCAAATCCAAATCACATACCTGAAATCTGTCTCCCAATAGCTCCCAGCAACTGAAGAAATAAGCTCTTCATTCTTGAAGGAAAAGATAGGTATTTTATCATAGTTTAGAGTAACAATAGTAAGGCACTGCAGTAGACTGATAAGGGAGACCATGAAGCACAGACTAGTAGCATATAAGAACATCATATCTCAGCTTTGGAGAGTGAAATTTCCTTTAAAAGTCATAACCCACTGCCATCAAGATGATTCTGGCTCATAACAACTGGGTTTCTACTCTGTAAATCTTTACATAAGTAGTTTGCCTTATCTGGTGGGTTTCAACAGTGGCCTTCTGCTTAGCAGCCAAATTCCTAAACCTCTGTGCTCCAGAGATACTTTCAAAGCTGAAAGTAAACCTGAAAAGATAAAGGAGTCAAATTAGCTGTATGATCCACAGGAGAGGAGTTTCAACTGCAGAGTTCTAAATGGAGAGACATCTAAGCAGTGGAACTGATACTGCTAGGCCAAGGTCAAATTGAACACAGGACTATAATGTTTTCTTGATCATTTTGAATCTTCTTCTCAGTGTACATTTGGTAGGTGAAGATGTATAAGGAAAAGTTTGTCATCCCCAAAAAATATGACAATGGTTTTAACCAAGAGTACAATGAACAAGGAATTGTCTTAAATTTCCCAAGTTGTAGACAACTGGAAAACAAACAAACAAACAAACAAACAAAAAACATTAAGTTCTAATGATCATCCTTAACTTTAATCTATTTTCCCATAAAAATGATCCCATGGGGGTACAAAATCAATCTCAATTATTTAAGTAATGCATCAAGCATACTGACTTAAGCATTAGTAATTAATTAAGAAAATACATCATAACATTATTAAAGATTATCTTAAGTTGATTTAAGAATTATATTGTCTGCGTTTCTTTCAGTATGCCATTGCCACAAAAAAGGGGGAAATCTACATTTATCTTTTGTTTTTACACTATCTATAAAATTATTCAATTGGAAAATTTTTGATTGAATGGCTGAGATATAATACTGCTTGAATCAAATATAAACTATTTGAAAGGAAAATGAGGGCTTTTTACTGTAATAAAATTTCTCTAGTGCTTGTATTCTAATTTAACTTAAAGGGATGTTTCATTACATTTTCAGACTAAAAAATATTAAGGGTTTGGGTTTTACATAAATAGGAATAAACTATATGAGATTAAAAGTGATCAGTCACTTCCTGCTCTTTGGAAACTTTGGTAATTTAAAGTACCAAATTTTGCGGTTTTTAACTCAGTCATAACATTCTCTTAATACATAGTCTTTCATTAATTATAATCTTTCAATTAACATTTTTAAGGGTTGCTTGACAGTTTGTGGACTTATTTGTCTATTCTTTGAATGGTTCTTTCTATCATATATAATGGAGCATTTTGGAAAGGCAAGAGTTCAAAATACACTTGGTTAAGAAATAATTATTTTTCACACTACGCCAAGGAAACACAGGGGTTTCCTTACTGATATAAGCAATCATATCAGCAAGAAATTATCTGTAAATGCATCTCTACTAATCATGCTACATATTTCTTTCAGCTGGTTATCCTATGTCCAAGAAAAAAAAAAAGGTAGATATAAGAAATAAAGTAGTAGTGTGATGTGAATTTTATTTATAATGTTTCATGATAATGGAAATATCACAGTACAGATTCATTTATTTTGAAATTTAAATCTAATATACTATTCTGTGACACAAAAATGTGTTTAGATATTTAAATATAAACTTGGAGAATTTATGAATCTGAAAATAATACACTCTTAATTGAAAAACAAAAGCATGACTGGTCACTCTGAATTTTTTTTCTTGAATAAAAAAAAATCATTATCTCACTTTTATAATATGCCTTTACTTGTTTATTATATGTAGAAAAATTGTATAATAATTTCTAAATTGCTTAGGGGAAATACAAAAGTTCTGAAACATGATATGCTTTTATTGTCATGCTGTGGAAAAAACATAGAATCAGAAATCACCTGCTTCTGAGTCTATCATTAATCACCTTAGTTTACACATCTATAAAATCAACAAGGGTCTTAGAGAAGAGTGTTATCTTTTCTATGGAATTCTGGGTTTTAAGCAGTTTGCTTATTGTTTTGTGAGAGTGAAAAACGTAATTTATGAGAAAACAAGGTCCCTGTTCTCTCTTTAACCAGAAAATCTCCATTTATATCTGTTTAAGAATGTGAGATTATGTGCATAATTTCACTTGAAAAAAAAGTCTCTAATGTTAGCAGGAAGTTCTTGTGGTGTAGTAGTTAAGGCATTTGGATGCTAACCAACAAGCCAATGGTTCAAATCCACATTCTGCTCTGAGGAAGAAAGATAGGCAGTTGCTTCATAAAGATTTACAGCATTAGAAAGACAGTGGGAGTTGCTGTGAGTCAGAATTGACTTAATGGCTTGAGTTTCATATTTTTTTGTATGTGATTTATATGGTTTGCAAAAAATAGAGTAAATAACACATGTCTAGACATGGGACAATCTTTAGTGATCTCATTCAGTCATTTCTAAATGACTCTTTTCAATCATAACACTCAGTGGAAAATCTTGATGTGAAAACAGGTATTCCAGGCCCATCTCTGGCTAAGTATATCTGGCTTGCTGTTGTTGTTGTTATGTACTGTCGAGTTGTCTCTGACTCATAGTGATCACTCCTTGGGTTTACAAGATGGTATCACTATGGAAGTAGATTGCCCAATCTTCCTTCCAAGGAGTGGCTGGTGGGTTTGAACCACCAACCTTCTGGTTAGCAGTCAAGTGCCTTAGGCACAATGCCACCAGAGCTCCCATACCTGGCTTAATCAATGTCACTAAACTGGACTTGTAGAAACTATTCAAGTGGCATGTATTTTGCTGTGTATGTTCTCAATAACAACAAAAATAAAATCATTTTTAAAAAAATCATAATTTTCTAGTCTTAAGCTATGTCTGGTTTATCAGCTATCTCACATTATTAAATATCTGGCTTGAGACTAGAAAATTATGATTTAAAAAATATATATATTTATTTTATTTTTGTTGTTTTTGAGAACGTACACAGCAAAACACATAGTAATTGAAAAGTTTCTGTAAGTCCAGTTCAGTGACACTGATTATATTCTTATAGGCGTACAACCATTCTTACCCTCCTTTTGCAAATAATTCCTCCTCCATTAGCAAACTCAATGCCCTTTAAGTTTCCTATCCAATCTTTCAAGTTGCTATTGTAATTGTTTTTTATGGTCAATATGAATGATCATAAAATTCATCAAGGAAGATTATAAATTGAGAATTGTGATTTTTAAAAGCTTCCTTGATCGATGTATGGTCAACTACATTGAGAACAATTACTTTTATCTTCTCTATCTTTGCAGATTAAAAAAAAAATAAAAGAAATGATAAACAAAGGGAAATTCTAAGTGAATGTCTCCTTGTTTTGGATAAATGGTCCATGTGTTAGATTGGGTTCTCTAGAGAAACACAAAAAACCAGCAAGGTATATATATATATATTTAGAGAGAGAGAGAGAGAGAGAGAGAGATTTATCTTAAGCAAATGGCTCACAAGTGTATAGAAGCCGACAAGTCCAAGCTGCAAAGTCTGTCTCTGTAGGAGGTGGAGCTTGCAGCCACCTTTGTTTCTGCAAGCACAGCGGAGCCAAGAGATTCAAGCTGGCATGCAGTATATTGGTTGTTGCTTCCAATAAAAGATGAATCCGAGATCTCCAGGGGAGTGGTGAGCCGCTCACTCAAGGAAGTCTGTAGTTTGGAATGCCGTTCTTCCAGATTGTCCTTGGAATATCATTGCAAGCAGGCCACGCCCCTAGGGAAACTCCCCTTGGGCAGACTGGCCACTCAGAATTCAGACATCTGATCCCATCATGGGAACAACCACACAGAACTGGGGTCCAGCCAAGTTGACACACAGCTCCAACCATCACAGTCCACATGTAACATTTCGCCATACATTTGATTATAATACATAACAAAAATAATATCGTAATTTAAATAGATATTTCAATTTAATGAATATTGTAAAAACTAGGTTTGTAATAATCATTCTTATTATGCATCCAAGATAATTAACCAACCAGCTGCCCTTGAGTTCTTTCTGACTCCTGATGATCCCTTGTGTGCAGAGTAAAATTCAGCTCCACTTGGCTTTCAAGGTTGTGATCTTTTAGAAATAGGTTTCCAAGTCTTTCTTCACAGTTGTCACTGAGTGGGTTCAGGCCACCAACATTTTGTTTAGTAATTGAGCATTTAACCATTTGTACCACATAGTGGCCTATATCTAGGATAAAGACAACATCAAATTGTGTAACTCTGAGATAAATGTCCTCAGGGTTATAAAGATATTGCAGAATTTGGTAATTTCCTCTTTTCATTATTGCTATATGTTGGGTATATAATTTTGTAAGACAATGTAAAAGTATGAAAAAGAAGAAGGCTCTAGGACCCTGAAAGATAGAGTCATTCAAACTTAAACCTGACATAAGTTTTGCTCATAAACAAGGGTATTTACATTGCATTTTTGTAGTATTGTATATCTCTGGAACAATCCTATGATGCCCAATAATCCTATTAAAAGTTTATAACAGCCATGCATATACATAAATTTCAAATTTTTCAAACATCCAATGTTATTATTATTGTTAGGTACCGCTGAGTCAGTTCTGACTCATAGTGACACAACAAAACACTGCCCAGTCTTATGCCATTCTCACAATCATTTCCATGCTTCAACCTGTTGTCACAGCCATTGTGTTCATCCATCTAGCTAAGGGTTTTCCACTTTTTCCCTGACTTTCTATTTTACCAAGCATGGTAGTCTTCTCCTGGGACTGGTCCTTTCTGACAACATGACCAAAGTGCACAAGATGAAATCTGGTTAGTCTTTCTTCTAAGGAGCATTCTGGCTGTACTTCCTCCAAGACAGATTTGTAAATTCTTCTAGCACTCCATGTTGTTGATGTTGTTATGTGCCGTCGAGTCAGTCCCGACTCATAGTGACCCCTCCTTGGGTTTCCAAGGCAGTATCACTATGGAAGTAGATTGCCCAATCTTCCTTCCAAGGAGTGGCTGGTGGGTTTGAA
>NW_006921663.1:9198201-9199428 GCF_000298275.1 Orycteropus afer afer
CCAGCCGTCTGGTTAGCAGGCAAGTGTCTTAGCCACTATGCTACCAGAGCTCCCCAAGTTAGATGTAATATTTTATAGAATAGATGCACTTATAAAACATGTAATCTAAGAAAGGTATAGTCACATATTATTTTATTCTACATTTATTGCATATATACTCTAGTGACTTGATTGATGTATCAGCCCATAGACTACATTGGAGTAGATGAACATATTATTTTATGAATAAAAATAAATATTTATTACTAGGTCTTTAGATATTAGTATTACACCATGAAATAGAGGGGGAATAAAATTGCCTTTAAATTCCTGGGGAGTGTCTCATTTTGGATTCATTTGTAAGCAGTTTATGAAACATTAACCTGTAAGTTTAACATCCTATTGTTAAAGGAAGGAGAAGTGAGCCGAGGAAGAAATTAAGTTGTTCTGTTGTGCCAATGAAAACTGTTATTGATACACCCTAGCACTCTGAAGGTGGAATGACCATTCAATCTTGTATACAGCTGATCCAGACCAAAACCTTTATAACAATGGCATTTTTGTTGTTGCTAGATGCCATCAAGTTGGTTCTGACTCATAGTGGCCCTATGTACAACAGAATGAAAAACTTCCTGGACCTGCACCATCCTCACAATTCTTGCTATACTTGAGCCCTTCATTGTAGTCACTGTGGAAATCCATCTTATTGAAGATATTCCCCTTTTTTTGCTGATCTTTGTCCACTTTACCAAGGATGATATCTTTCTCCAGGGATGGTCCCTTCCGACAACATGACCAAAGTAGGTGGGATGAAGTCTGGTCATTCTCACTTCCAATGAGCATTGCAGTTGTACTTCTTCCAGGACAGATCTGCTAATTCTCTGGCAGTCCATGTTATTTTCAGTATTCATTGCCAACACCATACTTCAAGGCATCAACTCTTCTTCAGTCTTGATGGTTAATTGTCCAGCTTTCATATGTAAATGAGGTGATTGAAAATACCATGGCTTAGGTTAGGCTCTTCTTAGCCTTGAAAACTACATTTTTTGCTTTTCCACACTTTAAAAAGGTGTTTTGCATCATATTTGCCCAGTGAAATACATCTTCTGAATTCTTGACTATTACCTCCATGCCTGTTGATTATGGATCCAAATGAAATGAAATCTTAAACAATTTCAATATTTTCCCTACTTATATTGATGCTGCTTATTTCTCCAGTTGTTGTTGTTGTTGTTAAGTGCCGTCGAG
>NW_006921663.1:9210291-9224216 GCF_000298275.1 Orycteropus afer afer
GGAAGTAGATTGCCCAATCTTCCTTCCAAGGAGTGGCTGGTGGGTTTGAACCGCCAGCCTTCTGGTTAGCAGTCAAGTGCCTTAGACACTATGCTACCAGAGCACTCCATGGTACATTCAATATTCATCACCAACACCAAAATTCAGTGTTATCAATTCTTCAGTCTTTCTTATTTATTCTCCACCTCTCATGTGCATATGATGCTATTGAAGATGTAATGGCTTGAGTAAAATACACCTTAGTCTTCAAAGTAAATATTTTCTCTTTAATGCAGTACAGTGACCTTTTTCAGCAGATTTGCTTAATACATTGTTTGATTTTTGACTCCTGCTTCCATAAGGATCGATTGTAGATCCAAGTAAAATGAAATCCTTGACAACTTCCATCTTTTCTCCATCTGTTATGATTTTGCTTATTGGTCCAGTTGTTAGGATATTTTTCTTTATTATTTGTTTTTGTTGTTAGGAGTCGTCGAGTCAGCTCCAACTCATAGCAACCTTTTGTGGAATAGAACAGAACACTGCCAGGTCTTGAGCCAGCCCTACAATCATTGCTATACCTGAGTACTGCAGTCTGTAGTTTTGGTCTTCATCAGTGAGTGCTTCAAATCTTCAACTTCAGCAAGGAAGGTTGTGTCATTTGCATATTGCAGGTTGTTTATAAGTCTCCCTGTAAACCTGATGCTGTTTTCTTTATTACGTCCAGCTTCTCAAATTATTTGCTCAGCATACAAATTAAATAAGAACGGTGAAATGATACAACCTTGATACATACCATTCTTGATTTTAAAACACTCAGTAACTTTTTTTCCCTGTTCTTTGCAATACATTGATAATTTGTTATGATTCACACTACTGAATGACTTTTCATTGTCAATAAACGTAAGTCTTTCTGATATTCTTTACTACTACCCATGAACCATCTTACATCAGCACTGATGTTCCACATTGATCCCAGCACTGATATTCCACATCCTGTCCTGAATCTACATAGTTTTTCTGACATTTCACTGTTAATATTTTGCTGGAAACTGTTTTTGAACTATCTTCATTAAAATTTTATTTCTGTGTAATATTAATGATATTGTTCAATAATTTCTAGATTCTGTTGGATCACCTTTCTTTGGGAAGGACACAAATGTGGTACGCTTCCAGTAAATTGGTCATGTTTTGTTATTCCAAATATCCCAGCATAAATCAGTAAATATCTCCAGAGTTGCATCTGTCTGTTGAAACATTTCAATGGGTGTTCCATCAAATCCTGGAGACATGTTTTTGCTAATTCCTTCAGTGCAGCTTAGACTTCTTCCTTCAATATCATCACTTCTTGATTATATATGCTACCTCCTGAAATGCTTGAATGTTGACCAATTCTTTCTGGTACAGTGATTCTGCATACTCTTCATATATTCTTTTGATGCTTCTTGTGTCTTTTTATATTTTGGCCATACTCTGCCATCGATTTGATTGCAACTCATAGAGTCCCCCATTTGGTTTACTAGGCTTTACATATGTAAGGAAGTAGATTGCTTCATTTTCATCCCATGGAGCAGCTAATGGGTTTGAAGTGATGACTTTCTGGTTAGCAGCAAAATGTCTTATCCTTCTGTGTTGCAACTCTTTGCTTCAATTTTTTCTTTAGTTCTTTCAACATGAGAAAGGCTAAGCATGTTTTACACTTTAACTATTATAACTGCAGTACTTTGCACATTTCAATATAATAACTTTAGTTTTTCTTCTCCAGCTATCCTTTGAAATCTTCTGTTCAGGTCTTTTACTTCACCAATTCTTCCATTCCCTTTAGCTACTCTTGCATTCAAGAGCAAGTTTGAAAGTTTTTATGATATGCATTTTGGCCTTTTCTTCCTTTCTTGTCTTTTTAATGACCTTTTGCATTCTTCATGTATGATGGCCTTCTGTAATTTCTCTTATTTTCAGTTTCTGGTGTTCAATGTGTAAAATCTATTCTTCAGATCACCTCTTAATTCATACTGGATATACTTAAATTCATATATCAACTCTTGTGGACTTTATTTATTTATTTATTTTCTTCAGGTTAAACCTAAACTTGCATAGGAGAAATTGATGGTGTGTTCTAAAATCACATTCTGGCTTGATTCAGATGGATGATATTGAGCTTCTCTTTTGTTTCTTTCCATAGATGTAGTCTATTTGATCCCTATGTATTCTTGGAGTGAGGTTTATGTGAATAGTTACTTTTTAAGTTGGTGAAGGAAGATATCTGTAATGAATAAGTTGTTGGTCTTGCAAAATTCTATCATGGAATCTCCAGGGCAATATTTTTCCACTACCAATACTGTTGCTTTTTTTCCCAACTTTTGTATTTCAATCACCAGTTATTATCAATACATCTTAATTGCATACATTGTTCATTTCAGACTGCAGAAGCTAGTGAACATCTTCAATTTATTCATCTTTGGCTTTAGTTATTTGTTTGTAAATTTGAATGATAATAATATTAACTAGTCTTCTTTGCAGGCATATGGGTATTATACTATCATTAATGACATTGTACTTCAGGATAGATCTTGAAATTTTTTTTTTTTTTTTTTGGTGATCAATTCTATCTTCAGTGCATTTCATCTCACGACTGCCTCTGATATCAATATACATGCATTTCATTTCATGAGACATCAAATAGACCTCACAATTATGAAACCTTAAGAATATCAGATATTGTGACTAATGTGTGAAAACTTTCCAAAACTCTAAACTCATTCTGGATTGCCTACTCAATGAATTTGAGATGCATTTCTTATCCTTAGAAAGATATTATAACTGAGCATTAATGGAACTGACGGCTTCACTTCCACCCTTGGCCAACAGAATTATCACTATCTTCAGACTCAGAGTTCCTAAATAATGAGCACATGATTTCAAATGCAATTAGTGTTTATACCTCAAAATCCAGTATCCAAGAAATCTTTGTTTCTCTTACTGTCAAGATTGCTCCCATATTTACCCTATATTGTGCTCTGTAAGAGGAGAGAATAACAAGAAAGAGGGTATTCATACACAGGAATGGAAAATTCACTTTGGGTTCAGTATGTTGCCCAGACATTGCCTTGTGACTTTCTGGGATAATAAAAGAACTGGAGAACATATATATTTTTTCTTCTTCCTGACTTTTTCCTGCTAAGTGCATTGCTTAATTCATGTCCAATGACATTCTTGAAATTACTTCAAAACCTGTTCTTAGACAATTGTCTTCACAAAGGAATAATCTTTACTGGTGAGCTATATTTAACTTTCTTGTTCCATAATACATTACAAGATTCCAGATGGAAACTCTTTTCTTCTGAATTCAGTTCTCAATCCTCCATCTTTCTCAATGCAGTATCCTCTTTTAAACTCTGCAATTAGATTTTGCTCTCTAATTCCTTCAGGAAATTCAATATTTTCCACAAGAAAACTTTAATTATACATTATTATTTTTAAAAATTGAAGGAATTCAGATTTAATTCAGACACCCACAATGGTTCTCCCTTGCCAAAGTTTTGGTGACTCAGAAGGGATGTGGGTTGGGATTGTATTTTAGTTACCTCTGTGCTGCTCTAACAGAAAATATCACAAATGGCATGGCTTGAAGAAACGGGAGTTTATTAACTCTTACAGTTTGGAGGCTGTAAGAGTTCAAAGTGACAGGCTCTAGGGGCTGGATGAAAGCCCCTCAATTTGGGCTTCAGCTCTGCCTGGAGGCCTTTTTTCACTCAGCTGCTGCATGCATGCTGAGGCTGACAAGCCCAAGGCTGACAAGTAAAAAGGCACAGTCCCAATGTTACCAACCCACACAGCAGACCATTAATTCAAGTCCATTGAAAGTCCCAAAGTCGGCAAACCATGGAAGGCTGCTGAACAACAACATGGCTACATGCAGGGTTTAAGTATGCCATATGCTAGAGACTGTTCCCAAAGCTGCTACTTATATACTTGAAGCAGACTGCACCCCTAAACCATCTACTTAGCTGTTTGTGATAGATCCCACCATGGAGTTGATTACTAGTCTCATCATGAAGAATACAACATCCAGCTGCCCAGCCACTCAAAAAGGCCTAGCCAAATTGACACACAACTGCTACAGAATGTTACTTCATATCTATGAGTGTGGAAGAGGTCTAGTACTCTTTGTCTAATAATGATAAGAGCAGTTTCTTTATTTAATGACTGTCTTGTAATAATTACTTAAGAATGAAGTGCACTTTACTCAACTGATCATTAGCTTTTCCCAAAGATGATAAAAAAATCATTTTATCCATGAATTAATGTGAGTAACTTTGAATTCTGTAGGTTCACTGATGAATTTTTATTGTTAAATGACAATATTGCTAAAAAAAATTCCTTTGATTATGCATACTTGGTAAGAGTCAGCACAAAGAGGAAGACCCTCAATAAGACAGATAAACATCGTGGCTGCAATAATGGACTCAAACATAACACTAATTGTGAAGATAGCACAAGACAGAGCAGTGTTTCATTTTTTCTGTTCACAGGTTTGCTATGAGTCAGAATGTACTTTATCACATTAAAGAACAATAACAATAATATGATGTCAGATGGATATTAACTGAAAGCAAAGAACATCAGAAAATGTTTACCTATGTTTTACTGACATGCAAAAGTTTTTGACTGTGTGAATCATAAAAAAAATTATGCATCACATTGTGAAGAATGGGAATTCCAGAACACTTAATCGTGCTTATGAGGAACATGAACATAAACCAAGAAGCAGCTATTTGAACAGAACAAGATGATACTGTGTAATTCGAGATTAGGTAAGGTGTATGTCATGGTTGTTTCCTTTCACTGTATGTTCAATCTGTGTACTGAGCAAATAATCTAAGAAACTGGACTATATGAAGGATAATTCAACATCAGGTTTTGAGGAAGAATCATTAACAACCTGTGATGTGCAGATGACACAACCTTATCTGCTGAAAGCAAAGAGGACTTCAAGCACTTAGTAGTGAAGATCAAAGACTACAGCCTTTAGTGTGCATAACATACTGAAAACATAAAGAAAACAAAAATCCTCATAACTAAACTAGTAAGCAACATTATGATAAATGCAGAAAAGATTGAAGTTGTCAAGGATTTAATTTTAGGTGCATCCTCAATCAACGCCCATGGGAGTAGCAGTCAAGAAATCAGTATTGCATTGGTCAAATTTGCTATAAAACACCTCTTCAAAGACTAAAAATATCAGTTTGGAGATAATCTTGCTTGCCTGTATGGGTTGAATAACCCAAGCCAGTATTTTCAATTACCTTGTATGCATGTGAAAGTTTGATAATTAATAAGTAAGACTACAGAAGAATTGATCCATTTGAGTTGTTTTAGTTGATAATATTGAAGGTGGCTTTGACTGCTAAAAGAAGGAAAAAACATTGTCTTGGAAGAAGTACAGCTGGAGTGTGCTTAGTAGCAAGAAGAGTGAAACTTCATCTCTCATACTTTGGTCATGTCAGAAGGGACCAATCCCTGGAAAATGATAATATGCTTGGAAAAAATGAAGCAAGCCAACTCATAGCGACCCCTCCTTGGGTTCCCAAGGTGGTATCTCTACAGAAGTAGATTGCTCAATGTTCCTTCTGAGGAGTGCCTGGTGGATATGAACCACCAGTCTTCTGGTTAGCAGTCAAATGTCTTAGCAACTACACCAGCAGAACTCCCTTGGTTGGTAAAGTAAGGGTCAATAAAGAGTCATGTTATATACAGCATTGTTAAGAGTTGGAAATGACTTAACAACACCAAAAAAACAACAACAATTTGTTAAACAAGTTAGATGGCTGAACTTTTTGAGGTGGTCATAAACAAAAAAAGTAGTTGATAATAATCATTTTTACTCTTCTGAGTGTTCAGTGAATGGCTTGACAAAATCTGACCTTAGTCATCTCTATTTCCAATGGCCTCACTGGACATGAGCTAAAAGAAGGAATTTTCTTTCTAATATATGACTGAGGAACATTTCAATGTATCAATTAATTCCCTGTCTGTTCTCTTTAATTCATCACAATCAGGACACTTTCTAGGGTCTACACTTATAGATGGTGTGGCCTTCTTAGAGAGTTCTTTGTGAATTTCCCTGAGAAGCCTCATCTAGGAAATCTTGTCTCAGTTATATGATTCAACTTGACAGATATCTTCTCCTCTTTTGATCTCAATGAGTGCCACAGAGAATGGAACAATAATTTTCTTCATTCTCTCCAAGAATCACAGAAAATTTACAATCTCCACTCTATCCTCTAAAAATCAGAAGTTACATCACATTTATATTATTTTATTATTTCAGTGAATTTGTTGTTGGTATGAGGTGAAACTGAGTTAGTTAGGACTCATAGCAACTCTATGTACAACTGAGTGAAATAATGCATGGATCTGTGCTATCTTTACAATCCTTGCTACATTTGAGCCCATTGTTGTAGTCACTGTGTCCATACATTTCCTTAAGGTTTTCCTCTTTTCCACTGACAATCTTCTTTTCAGAGCATGATTATTCTTCAGGAACTGTTTCCTTCCAATAACATTTCCAAAGGATGTGAGACAAAGTCTCACCATCCTTGCTTCTAAGGAGAATTCTGAATGTACTTTTTCCAAGACAAATGATTTCATTCTTATTACAGCCTATGGTTTATTCAGTATCCTTTGCCAACACCATATTTAAAATTCATTGATTATTCTTTTACCTTCCTTATTCATCATTCAGCTTTCATGTACACATGAGGCAACTCAAAATACTATTGTTTTGGTGAGCACGTTTAGTCTTCAAAGTGATATCTTTTTTTTTTTTTTTTTAACACTTTAAGGAAGTCTTTTGCAGTAGATTTTCCAAATGTTATAGGATATTTCATTTCTTGATTATTTCTCTCATTGGCATTTATTGTGAATCCAAGTACAAAGAAATCCTTGACAACTTCTATCTTTTCTTCATTTATAATTATTTTTGCTTATTGGTCCAGCTGTGAGGACTTTCTGGTCTGTATGTTGAGGTGTGATCTACATAGAATGCTGTTCACTTTGATTTCATCAATTAATGCTTTGAATACTCTTCATTTTCACTAAGGGTATGTCATTTAGCATATGTTAATGTTGCTGTTAGGTCCCCTGAGGCCATCTCTGACTCATAATGACACTATGTACAACAGAATGAAACATTGCCTCGTCCTGCATTATTCTCACAATCCTTGCTATGCTTGAGTCCAGCATTGCAGTCACTGTGTCAACCCACCCTGTTGAGGGTCTTCCCCTTTTATGTTGACCTTCTTCTTTAGCAAGTATTATACCCTTCTACCGAGACTTGTCCTTTCTAACAATATGAACAAAGTAGCTGAGATGAAGTATAGCCATTCTCACTTCTAAGGACCATTCCAACTGCACTTCTTCGGACCATTCCAACTGCACTTCTTCCAGGACAGATTTGTTTGTGCTGGTTTTTCAATGTTCTTCACCACCATCATAATTCAAATGCATCAATTATTTTTTGGGATTCCTTATTCATTGTCCAGGTTTCATATGCATATGAGGTGACTGACAATACCAGGTCATGTGTAAGTCACATCTTCGTCCTCAAAGTGACACTTTAAAAAAGGTCTTTTGCAGCAGATTTGCACATTGCATTACAATGTTTGATTTCTTGACTGCTGCTTTCATGCACGTTGGTTGTGGATACCAGTAAATGAAATACTTGACAACTTCAATCTTTTCTACACTTACCATACTGTTGCTTATTGGCCCGATTGTGAGGATTTTTGTTTTCTTTAAGTTGAGCTGTATCCATACAGAAGACTTTCTTTGATCTTCATCAGTAAGTGCTTCAAGCAATCTTCATTTTCACCAAGCAAAATTGTGTCATCTGCATATTGCAAGTTGTTAATGTGTCTTCCTCCAATTTTGATGCTGTGTTTTTCTTCACATAGTCCAGGTTCTCAGATTGTTTGCTCAGCATACAGGTTGAATAAACATGGTCAATAACCCTGATGCATACCTTTCTTGATTTTAAATCACACAGTATCTCCTTGTTCTGTTTCAATGGTGGCCTCTCGGCCTATGTACCAGTTCTTCTTGAGTGTAATTAAGTGCTCTGGAATTCCCATTATTCACAACATGATCCATATTTGTTATGATCCACATAATAAATGCCTTTCCATATTCAGTAAATACACATAAATATCTTTCTGGTATTCTTCACTTTCAGTCAAGATCCATTTGACATCAACAATGATAGCCCTAGTTTCAATTCCTCTTCTGAATCCAGCTTGAATTTCTGGAAGTTTCCTGTCAGTATACTGCAAACATTTTTTTAATTATCTTTATCAGTAATGTACTTGCATGTAATATTAATGATACTGTTAATAATTTCCACACTCTGCCAGATCATCTCTCTTTGCAATGGGCATAAATATGTATCTCTCCCAGCATGTTGACCAGGTAACTCTCTTCCAAATTTCTTGGCATAAATGAGTAAACACCTTTGATGCTGCATCCCTTTGTTGAAATATCTCAGAGGGTATTCTGTTAATTCCTGGAGGCTTGTTTTTGCCAATTGCTTCAGTGCATATTGTATCTCTTCCTTCAGTGCCATTTATTCCTGACCAAATGATATCTCCTGAAATGTTTCAGTGTCAACCAATTCTTTTTGGTACAGTGACTCTATGCATTACTTCCATCTTCTTTTGATGCTTCCTGCATTGTTCAATATTTTGTCTGTGGACTCTTTCAACATTTCACTTCAAGACTTGAATTTTTTCTTCAGTTATTTCAGCTTTAGAAATGCTGAGTGTGTTCTTCCTTCTTAGCGTTCTAGTTAAAATACTTTACTGTGTCTTTCTAGCAACGCTTTGAAATCTTTTGTACAACTTTTGTATTTCATCATTTCTCCATCTGCTTTAGACATTATCCATTCAAAAGATAGGTTCAGAGTCGCTTCTGACATTCGCGTTGGTCTTTTCCTCTCTTTCTGTCTTTTTTAATACTTGCTTTCTTGATATCTGATGACATTCTTGATGTCATCCCACAACTCATCTGGACTTCAGTCATTCATTTTAAAGGTGTGAAGTATATTATTCTAAGTTCAGGTTGTATCTTGTTTATCAAGTGGTGCTATAATAGACATACCACAAGTGGATGGCTTTTACTATATAAGAGGATAGAAATATAAATTCAGAGTGCCTACTACATGGACTGGGTGAAGACATTTTGACCTTGGTCTTTCACTCTGCCTCTACTTCCAAGCCCACTGAAGCTGGAGGTTTTCCATAATTCAGGAAAATGCTGCCTATTGATGGTGGTGAACCCAAGGTAGGCAGGTAAAATGGCATAGAACAACATGGCAGGCCACTGGTTCAAGTCTAAGGACTGAAGAGAAGACTCAGCCATATGCAGGATTCAGATGAGCCAAAAAGCTGGAGATCTTTCCCAAAGTTTCTCTATGTATACTGACAGCAGGTCACATCTCAAAGGCAACTGATTAACTGCTCTTAGCAGAGATTCCATCATGGTGTTGATTAAAACACATCCAATCTCATCATGGGGAACAACCACATACAGCTATCAAGCCATTCAAAATCACAACCCAGTCAAGTTGACACACATCATCTACCACAGGTGGGATAAAATCAAAGTTGTATTTTAGTTTTCAATATCTTCAACCCAGCTTCGACTTCTTTCTCCAGTGCCATCTGTTCATGTTCATATGCTACCTCCTGAAATGGTTGAAAATTGACTGATGATTTTTGGTAGAGTGACCTTTTGTATTCACTTCATCTTTTTTCATGCTTCATGTGTTGTTCAGTATTTTGCATGTTGAAATCTTCAGTATTGTGATTCAATGTTTACTTTTTATTTTATTTCAATTTTTTCAGCTTGAGAAAGAAGGACAGTCAAGCGTGTCCTTTCCTTTTTTGCCTTCTGGCTTCATGTCTTTACATTTTTCCTTATAATACTTCACTTTTCCTTTTTGAGCTGCCCTTTCAAATCCTCTGTTCAGATATTTTACTTCATCATTTCTTACTTTTGCTCTAGCTGCTTTATGTTCAAGAGAATGTTTCAGTACCTTCTGATATCATTGTGGTCTTTCCTTTCTTTCCTATCTTTTCAATGACCTTTTGCTTTCTTCATATAATTTGTTCTGGATGTCATTCTATAACTTGTCTTGTCTTTAGATGCTATCATCCAGTGAATCAAATCTATGCTTAAGGTTGTCTCTAAATTCAGGTGGGATATATCAGTGGTATAGGCTAGCCCTCATGGATTTATTTTAATTTTCTTCAGCTTTAATTTGAACTTGCATAAGAATAATTGATAGTCTATTCTGCAGTCATCCTTGGCCTTGTTCAGATTGATATCACTGAGATATTCTAACCTCTCTTTCCACAAACCCAAAACCAAAATAAAACTCATGGCTATCAAGCCTATTCTGACAAATAGTGACTCTATAAGACAAAATAGAATTGTCCCACGGGGTTTAAAAAAAAAAAAAAAAAAACTCACTGCCATCGAGTCAATTCAACTCATAGCAACCCCTTTTTGGGTTTCCGAGGTGGTAAGCTGTAAATCTTTATGGAAGGAGACTGTCTCATCTTTCTCCCGTGAAGCTGATATGTCCAAACCACCAACATTTTGGTTTGGATCCAAGTGCCTTAACCACTATGCCAAAAAATCTTCTTCTCCAGATGTGGTCACTTTGATTCTGTGTGTTCTGTCTGGTGAGATTCATGCATAAACCTCATGAAAAAAAGATATTTGCAATGAATAAGTGGTTGGTCTTGGAAAATTCTATCATACAATCTCTGGCATTGTTTTTATCACCAAGGCCATATTTTTCAACTATTCATCCTTCTTTGTTTCTAACGTTTATGTTTCAATCACCTGTGCATTCAATACCAATTCATCTTGATTGCATGTATGATCAATTTAAGACTGCAGAAGTTGGTAAAAATCTTTAATTTCTCCATCACTGACATTATTTTTTGGTAGATGAATTTTATTAATTGTTGTATTAGCTGTTTTTCCTTGTAGTTGTATGGATATTATCCTATCATTGATAACTTTGACTTCAAGATAGATCTTGAAATGTTCTTTTTAAAAATTAATGTGATGCCATTCATCTTCAATTTGTCTTTCCTAAAATAGTAGATCATATGATTGTCTGATTCATAATGACCAATACTAGTCCATTTAAGCTAAAAAATGTCTAGGATTTTTATGCATACCATTTCACTTTGACAATTTCCAATATTCCAACATTCATACTATGTACGTTCCACTTTCCAGTTATTAATGGGTGTTTACATCTGTTTCTCCTCATTTAGAGTAGTGCCATATCAGCACATGAAAGTCTTGCAAGTTTTGCTCCATACACATCATTAAGGTCAATTCTACCTTGGGGATGCAGCTTTTCATCAGTCATATTTTAAGTGACTTCCATCTTAAGGAACACTTATTCCTACACTATAACCAGTAATGTTCCAATGCTATTCATAGTGTTTTCAGTGGCCATTTTTTCTTTTTAACAAGATCATCAGGACTTTCTTCATAAACTCTCTCTGTCTGAACCAAAACTAAACCAAGCACACTGCCATGGAGTTAAATCCAACTCACAACAACCCCTCCTTAGGTTTCCGAGGTGGTATTGCTATGGAAATAGATTGGCCAACCTTCCTTCTGAGGAGTGGCTGATGGGTTTGAACTGCCAGCCTTCTAGTTAGCAGTCAAATGAAAAGTCCTCTAAAACTTGTGTTCAATTCATACCCAGCTAGTATTGAAATAATAGTGGCATAGCTTCTAGTATCTCAGCAACATGTAAACCACCACAGTATGACAAACTTACAGGGGAATTTTGTTTAGACAATTTAGGCTACATAATATTAATGTTGGAATTACAGCATTTGTTTGCAATCCTAGTATATTAGCCACTGATTAGACATAGGATCTTTTTGAAATCACCAAGTCTCTCTGACACCTATAAAATGAGAGAATTAAACATTTTTACTAAGGTTCAATTTAAATTCCTACTGTAATCACCTCATAACTATTCGTGTCTTAACAATGCATCAACACTTCATAGGTTTAGCCCTTCCATCTTCCTCTTCTATAATTATTGCAATCTCTCAATTGTCACCTGGCCTATTATTCCCCTATTCTGATCTATTATTAACAGTAATGTCTGAGATAGTTTAAAATGGCCAATCTAATCATTCAATTTGTTCTTTAAATATTATATAAGTTATTGGTATATGTTTCAATCTCCAGTTAAGGGGAGGAAGACTTGACAACAGCTCAAACTCAGTATAAGTCTCTAATAAATAGGGTCCTAGGTCAGTTGTGGGGGGAGTTTCAGCCTACATTTATCTCAGTGAGTGAGGGAAAATTCAGAGTTTATATGTACAATTTTCATCTTGGGCTCACACAATAAGGGAAAGTGTCATATCAAACACTAGTATTTTATGACTATTCTCTAGGGTTATAGATTAACTTACTGTCACAATTTTCTTTTAGATTAAAGAAAATTAATTAAAGATTATGACTTATGTCTAGTTTACAAAGATTAACTATGTTTCTTTTCCAGGAGCATGAAAGTGAGAGATCAATTTAAAGCTGTTTACCACATTTTCACGTACATAATATACTTTTATTTTTTCTATATCTAAATTCAGAAGTTTTCTACTTGTGTGTCACATTTATGTAACTTATGCATCTGTAGCTTTGATTGTTGGAGAAACTACATTATAGAATCATATATTATTTCAAAGCATTACAGCATCATGTGTGATTTGAGAAATTACAAAAAAGATACATAACAGTGAGGATCATAAGTTCATCCAATTTATTCTCTTCCCTTTGGAGAGCAGTTAACTTTAGATCCATGAAATATTCAGACAGTGATAAATCACAATAAAATATGAAACATGCTGGTAAATTATGAAAGTTTGGGAATCACTCTCCTTAGGAGGAATGATTAAGGGGAAGTGCAAGGACACTGATTAACAAATTGTCATTTTTCTGGTGGTAGAAGAATTAAAACATGATTTTGTCTTCTTGATTTTAGTTCCCTCAACTTTATATTGTTGCAATAATAATATTCATCAGACTAATATAATAATCTAAAATATGTTAATGTGATTTCTTAGGA
Source organism: Orycteropus afer afer (assembly GCF_000298275.1). NCBI lineage: Eukaryota > Metazoa > Chordata > Mammalia > Tubulidentata > Orycteropodidae > Orycteropus > Orycteropus afer. The sequence continues at coordinate 9,223,439 of NW_006921663.1, forward strand.
AGAATATGAATGAACAATAAACAGCAATTTTCATTTAAAGATTTGTTTAGTTTAATTAAGGAATAACAAAATTTTAAAAACACTTGAAGCAAAGAGTACCCTCATTGACATGTTAGCTCCCCATGTAAAAGCATATGGTTCTAAATCCTGAACTTTGATTTCATTTGGGGGGGTGGTTGGGAGGAGTATGGCTGAATTCCTTTCTGCTCTGGAAACTCATTTATCTTTACCTTCAATATTGGGATACTTTTTGCATTATTATAAAGGTCAGCAGATTCCACAAAGTAAAAAGGAAATTGATGGATTTTGAATCAGAAAAAAAAAAAAAATGAACTTTACTCTGAATTCTATAGTGGCCCTCATCAGTATAGTGTTTCAGAGAAAAACTTGCTAGTGAAATTTGCCAAAGAACTTATGTAAATAGGGCAAAGCACTTTTATGAACTGGATTTCAAACATTAGCTTTCTCTTCTCTCCAGTATTTTGAGATAATACCAATTATCATATGATCTCTCTCCCTCTCTCTCACACAATATACCATATGCATTCATATATAAACAGGCTCAAACACACATACATACATACATATATATCTATATATACAGTATATGCATTCCTACTTCTGTAGTGATGCTGCCTCGGAAACCCAAGGAGGGGTTGCTATGAGTTGGGGCCGACTCAATGGCAAATAACAACAACAACAACAACAACTATATATAATATATATATATATATATATATATATATATATATGTGTGTGTGTGTGTGTGTATATATAT
>NW_006921663.1:9224316-9243348 GCF_000298275.1 Orycteropus afer afer
TATATATTCTATTTTTTTGTGTCTTTTAGGAAAAAAGAAAGCAATGTAAGTGTCCATCAACAGATGAATGGATAAAAAAAAATGCACATACATACAATGGACTATTACTCAGCAACAGAGGAAGAGGGAACATCTGGAATGCAAACAAACTAAAGCAAACTCATTGCTGTTGAGTCAGATCTGACTCACAGTGACCCCTCCTTGGGTTTTTGAGGCAGTATCACTATAAAAGTAGATTGCCCAATCTTCCTTCCAAGGAGTGGCTGGTGGGTTTGAATTGTCAGTCTTCTGGTTAGCAGACAAATGCCTTTTAGACACAAACGGTATGGAATGTGTTTGTAATTGCATCCATGAACAACTGTCTCCTGTACCATGAGACCAGAAAAACTGAATTTTGCCTGGGTATCAGTACTGAGAATTTTGATGAAAAATTCTAAAGAAGAACCTTTATCAGAAGGGTAAATGGTAAACAGAATCTAAACTTCTCATTGACTCTAAACTTTTTGGAACCAAGAAAGCTGGATGAATCCCAGAAACTATTTCCCTGAGATAATTTTTAAACCTTACACCAACAATATCCCCTGAAATCTTCTTAAACCAGAGTTGGTTAGCTTAATAAACAATGTCTTCCATGAGAATTTAGCTTTTTCAAGATCTATCAATACTGGATAAAACTGACAAGAGCAACTTGAAAGATTGGATGAGGAAATTATGAGCAGTGATTTCATGTTAATGAAGGAAGAACAACTCAGAAACTGAAATTGAAAATGATTGTACAATTAGATTACTATAATCAGTGTCACTGAATTATATGTATATAAACAGTTGAATTCATGCAAGTTTTATTTTCTGTATTCTCAATAACAACAAAATAAAATTTAACAAAAAATATAGGGTAATGTGATAGTTACTCTTGTATGTCACCTTGGCAGGGCCATGATTCTCAGTGGTTTAGCAGTTATGATATAGTAATGTCACATGATAAGATCTGATTTAATGTAGTTGCCTCTATGATAAAATTTGCTGTGAGAAGACAGTCATTTGAAAAGGTATTTCCATTTCCTTGGTGTGTAGCCATCTTTTAATATATAGAGAGGCTTTTGTTTGATCTGGATCTTTCATCTCCCTCATATCTGCTGACCTCTTGTTTTTGGACTTGAACTTGTGGCTTGATGTATTCCTGGTGATCTTGAGATTGTTATCTTTGCAGCCTGTGAACCAACAGCTTGCCATCTTACCTGCCAATCTTGGATCCATTAGCCTCAAAAGCAAGCAGCCTTCTGTATTTCCTGTTGACATTGGGTTCATCAAGCCCTGAAGCTACCTTAGTCAAAAGAAACCTCCAGCTTGATGTCTGACCCATGGACTTGGGACTTGCCAGACTCTACAAATGTGGGACCTATTTCCTAGAAATAAATATTAAAATCTTCAGTGGTTTTGCTTTTCTAGAGAACCTAGCCTAAGACAAGAAAGCAAAAATAATAATAGAATTATGATCTAAAAAGAGAAGAAAAAATAGAGGTGAGATTCAAGATTCATTTGGAATCACTTTTCAAGTTTTTTACTGCTCAGAAGAGATATCTGAGAATTTCAGTAGCTAAATACTACTTTTGACAAGATCATGGAGTAAGGAGAAGCATATCAGAGAAGCAAACATAAATTGTCTCTGGAGTGAAACATCATTTCAGTACTCATTTTACATACTTTATTTATTTACTTATTTTACATTTCAGTCTACGTTAAAATCTAAGTATCTGTAAATGAAAATAAAACAAGGTAATTTAAAACTAAGGAACAACAGACGATATAAACAGATCAAAAGTTTATCTCTGTTGTTGTTGTTACATGCTGTTGAGTTGGACCCAACTCACAGCGACACCTCTTTGGTTTCTGAGATGGTATCATATGAAAATAGATTGTCCAACCTTTCTTCTGAGGAATGGCTAGTGGGTTTGAACTGCCAGCCTTCTGGTTAGCAGTCAACTGCCCTAGGCACTATGCTATCAGAGCTCCTAAAGTTTATCTGGATAGTGGAATGATCAGGTACAGATTTTAAAAACTATGAGAGCTCTAGGAGCTTTGGATGGATGATTGGGCAATCTACTTCCATAAAGATATCATCTTGGAAACCCAAGGAGGGGTTGCTGTGAGTAGTCGAATCAACATGATGGCAGTGAGGCTTTTTTTTTTTTGGTTACAAACTACACTAAAATGCAGATTGCAACCCTGGTTTAAACTAGTAATGACATTCAATTATTTGAAGTTTAAGAGTTATAAGTAGATCATAAGTGTGCAGAACAAGTAACCAACCAAATTTAAAGAGAAACAGAAAAGAGACCATATAATAATAATTAATGGTTATAGTGTTACTTTTTTCAGTAATATATCAGACAGTGTTTCACTGCTATTCATAAGGTTTTCATTGGCCAATTGTTTGAGAAGTGGATGGTCTATTCCTTCTTCCAACTCTGTCTTAGTCTGGAAGTTCAGCTGAAACTTGTCCACCATGGGTAACCCCACTGGCATTTGAAACACCAGTGGCATAGCCTCCATCCTCACAGCAACACACAAGCCACCACAGGTCAACAAACTGACAGACAAGTTTGTATTCCTTAGCTGTTGCAAACTGTCTCCCACCAATTCCTGATCTGCCCAACAAGTTATGGCTCTCAAAAGCTGGCTCCTACTGTTTCCCACCTGCCCTACCTGTTTTGGCCCTGACCCCAGCCATGGTATTTTCAATCACCTCTTATCCATGTGATAGCTGGACAATGAATCAGGAAAACTGAAGAAGAGTGGATGCTTTTGAGTTGTGGTATTGACAAAGAATACTGAAAGTACCATGGATTGGTAAAAGAACTGACAAATTTGTCCTGGAGGAGGTGCAGCCAGAATGCTCCTTGGAAACAAGAATGGCCACACATCATCTCACCTACTTCAGTCATGTTGTCAGAAGGGATTATTCCCGGGAGCAGGATATTGTGGATGGTAAAGTGGAGGGTCAAAAAAAAGGGGAAAGCCCTCAACAAGATGGATTGACACAGTGGCTACAATGATGGGCTCAGGCATAGATGGAATCGTGGGGCTGGCCCGGGACCAGGCAGTGTTTTGTTATGTTTTACACAGGGTCACTATGAGTCGGAGACGACTCCACGGCACCTAACAACAGTGTAACAACTATTTTTTTCCACCTTCCTGAAGTAGTAGCTTTATGTGTCCTTTCATATAACTCAAAATTTTTACAACAAAATCATCTCTATGAAACAAATGTTATTCTTCACTGTTTTTATGATTAATCCAGTCATCTATTATAAATTAACAACATAGAAATTGACAAAATTCAAAGGATATTTTTGATAGTCTCCCATAAGCTATAGCTAATATCATGTTTATAAAATTCTCTTTGGAATCTCTTAGAGCATCTAAAACAAATAAAAATACAATGCACTATGGCAGGCAAAGCTGAGATAAAACAAATGCTTGTGTAATTGGGTCTAAACTTTTCAATAAGAACTTTCATTTGAAATTATAAAGATAGAAGCTTCATATTGCTGTATCAACTATTCAAATAAATGATTTCTTTTATAGGCAATAACACTATTGTTTTCTGGTTACAAAGTGTGTATCAGGAGGTTTTGTTTTTTTGAGAGCTAATTAAGCTAACCAAAAATATGAAGCCAGTTGGTGCGGTGGCTAAGGCATTTGACTGCTAACAAGAAGGTTTACAGTTCAAACTTACCAGCTACTCTGCAGAATGAAGTTAAGGTAAAATACTTATACTTCTATAAAGATGTGCCACCTCAGAAGCCCAATGGGGGTCGCTATGAGTTGAAAGCTACCTGATGGTAGTGAGTTTGCTTTTCAGTTTGAGTTAGTCAGAAATAGAAGGAATAAAAGAGATAAAGTAAAAAAAAAAAAAAAAAAAACTTAATAGAATATAATGTAGAAGTGATATTTCTATTGCCCAGTAACATTTTTAAAATATTCAAAGCTGTCAAATAATTTTTAAACCTACTTATTTGTAGTTAGCATGGGTATTGTTCCAGTGTGTGACACTCACAGGTCACAGGTTACCTTAAAATCTTGTGCAGCTATAAGATTGCTAGGATGAAGATTCCATCTGGTGACATCAAGCACCATATGACCCTATGGGTGTTACATCTGTCCATTCTGATTGAGCTATGCACACAAGACATTTATTAAGTGTGTGGAAAATGAAAGCCAATTAATTGCTCAACAAAGCAGCTTATTTTCATTTATAGATGACAACTAGAAATCAAAGATGAAAGTAACCATCCAGAAATCAAAGACCAAAGTAATCATTAAAAATCCATTGTTTGTTTGACCTTTCTCTTTCAAAACTCTATGCTTCCCTGAGTCAGGAGTCATTGCATTTGATCCCAGTTCTCTTGACATCAATTTGTATTATCATTACAGTCCAAAGAAGTCTTAGCTTTTCTTCCCTGTACAGTTGAGACCTCAGCTTTTCCAAATAGTCCTGCTGCTCACTTGTGGTTAGGTCAGTGAGTGCCAGATGCATATTAGGAAGTTCACATGACTGCCCCCACTTTAGACTAGCAGGTCCCACTACTCCTTTATGTATGATAATTTGTTGCCACGACTTACTAATTCCTGTAAAAGGACAATTTTTAGTTCAGCAGAGAAAAAAATTAAACACTGAAAAAAGGACATGTGGTCCACATCCTCTGATCTTCCCTAATTTAATATGGGAGAGGGAGAAAATCACAATCAGCAGCATCAGCCCAAGGTTGATTTCTGTGAGTTGCAAGTCAGTATATCTTCACCCTCCAAGCATTTTACTTTTTTTTTTTTTTTTTTTCTCCTACCAAACCTGTAACCAATCGTTCCTCCCAAAGCACTTTCTACTTCTCTGCTGGGTTTGATAATCCATTGCAACGGTCACACGGAACTTAAAGACAATACTTATGAGTATGAGGTTTATTTGGGAAGCAGCAGGTTATAATTCAGGTACAGGAATGCTCAGGGTGCAATTCTTCGATCAGGAGAACCTTCCTTCAACCTACTACTTCAGACAGCTATCTTTGGTCCTTGGCTTCTCGGTCTGGCCTCTGCCCTGTTCTGGCAAGCCTTACAAAGCTCTTTCAGCTCTGCTCATAGGTGTACCCAACTCCACCAGCAGGCCCCCATCCCAAAGGCACTCAGCTTTCTTGTTCCCTGTGACAACAAGCCCGCCACTCTGTCTCATATAGGTCTTTTTTGTTTTATAGCCTGTGTTACCACTATCTTTCTTCTGTCTTTCTGACATTGATTCAGCACAGTCTTTCAGATCAAAGGACACACTGTACTACGGGTTTTCTCTGTGCTGATGGCAGTGAGATCTCCCTTTTCCTCCTCTGGATGGTACATTTTAGATCTCCTAAGGTTGCTAACTTAGATCTCTGGAGAAGGATGTCATTCTTGACAGGATGGAGGGTTGACAAAAGAGGGGGAGGCCTTCAACGAGATGTATTGACATGATGGCTGAGATGATGGGCTCAAATATAGCAGGGATCATGGAGCTGGTGTGGGATTGGGCAGTGTTTCATTCTGCTGTGCATGGGGTCACTATGAGTTGGAAACAACTCGATGGCACCTAACAACAACAACAAGGTTGCAAAATTGATCTTCACTGTAGGGTTCCACACACCTTATTTGCACAGTCCCACACCCACAAGGGATTCATATACCTTATTTATATTATTGGAAAACTATTCAATCTCCTTGATAGGCCACAAGTACCTGATATTTGCAAAGTTCTACCCAGTCATCTGGTGGGGGTCACAAAGATCATGGCTTGATGAGTCTGACCAAATAATTCCCTGCACCACAAATACAGAAAGGACATATATGAAGAGAGACAGGTGAATAGGAATGGGAAGGGAGTTTCCACAGAAACGTCATGTACTCAGAGACATGTGGTCCTCCAAGATGCATCATGTTGGAACCTCCAAGGAAATTGTGCATTTCAGACCTTTATTGGCTTACATATAGTCAATTATAAGGTCCTTGATTCATATGTATGATTGATCAGAATAATGGGTATGTAAAGGAAGTGATCCCACAGAATGCATAAATTGTCAAACAATATCATTAATACCACACTCAAATAAAATCTTATTGAAGAAAAATAAAAAAATGTCAGCAGCTGTATATTGACAAAAATACAAGCTGGATTTAGAAGAGGATGTGCAATGGGGGATGTCACTGCTGACTTCAGATGGGTCTTAGTTGAAAGCAAGGAAACCAGAAAAAAATATCCTATCTGTGTTTTATTGCCTGTGCAAAGGCATTCAACTGTGTGGATCACAACAAATTATGGATAACATGGCAAAAAAGTGGGAATTCCACAACACTTAATCATTCTCATGAGGAACCTGTACAAACACCAAAAGACAGTTATTTGAACAGAACAAGGGGATACTGTGTGGTTTAAAATCAGGAAAGGTATACATCAGGTTTTTATCCTTTCTCTATATTTATTCAATTTATGTGCTGAGCAAATAATCTGAGAAGCTGGACAATATGGAAAAGACTGTGACATCAGCATTAGAGGAAGAACAATTAATATCCTGCCATATGCAGATGACACAACCTTGCTTGCTGAAAGTGCAGATGCCTTGAGGCACTTATTGATGAAAATCAAAGACTACAGTCTTCAGTATGGATTACAACTAAACATTAAAAAATAATAATAATAATAATAATAAATGGAGAAAGGAAATTGTCATGGATTTCATTTTACTTTTATCCATAGTCAACACCCGTGGAAGCTGTTCTTGTTGTTAGGTGCCCTCAAATCAACACCACATCATAGCAACCCTACATACAATGGAATGAAACACTGGCTGGCCCTGCACTGGCCTCACAATCTTTGCTATACTTGAACCCATCACTACAGCCACTGTGTCAATCCATCTCATTGATGAGCTTACTCTTTTTTGCTGACCCTCCACTTTACCAAACATGATATCCTTTTCCAGGGAATGGTCCCTTCTGACAACATGGACAAAAAAGGTGAGATGAAGGCTGGCCATTCTCATTCTCAAGGAGCATTCTGGCTGTACTTCTTCCAGAACAGATTTGTTAGTTTTTCTGGCAGTACATAGTTCTTTCAGTATTCTGCACCAACACCACAACTCAAAAGCATGAACTCTTCTTTGGTCTTCCTTATTAATTGTCAAGCTTTTACATGCATATGAGGCACTAGAACACCCTATGGCTTGGGTTAGGCACACCTTCATCTTCAAAGAGACATATTTATTCTTCAGCACTTTAAAAAGGTCTTTTGCAGCAGACGTGCCCAGTGCAATACACTCTCTGATTTCTTGACTGCTGCCTCCATTGGTGTTGATTATGGAACCAAGTAATATGAAATTTTTGACATCTTCAATCTTTTCTCCATTTATTGTGATGCTGCTTATGGGTCCGTTGTGAGGATTTTCATTTTATTTTTGTTGAGGTGTAATCCATACTGCAGACTGTAGTCCTTAGCCTTAATTAGTAAAAAACTAGCCTCAATTTGCAATACTGAAAAATTCTATGGCAAAATATTGAATGACACAGGAAACATCAAAAGAAGATGGAAGGAATACAGAGTCACTATACCAAAAAGCTAGGAGGTAGCATATGATCAACAACTGATGGTATTGAAGAAAGAAGTTGAAGCTGCACTGAAGGAAGCAGAAAAAAATAAGGGTCCAAGAATTGATGGAATACCCATTGAGATTTTTCAACAAATGGAGGCCACACTGGAGGCACTCACTTGGCTATGCCAAGAGATTTGGAAGACAGGTACTCAGCCAACTGACTAGAAGAAATATATATTTGAACCCACTCCAAAGAAAGGTGATTCCACAGATTGTGGAAATTATTTAACAATATCATTAATATCACATGCAAGTAAATCTTACTGAAGACAATTCAAAAACAGTTACAGACGTTATTCACAGAAAACTTCCAGAAATGCAAGCTGGATTCAGAAGAGGATGTGGAATGAAAGATATCATTGCTGATGTCAGGTGGATCTTAAATGAAAGCAAAGAACATCAGAAAAATGTTTACTCATGCTTTATGGACTGTGCAAAAGCATTTGATTGTGTGGATAACACTGAGGAGAATGAGAATTTCAGAACACTTAATTGTACTCATGAGGAACCTGTGCATATACCAGGAGGCTGTTGTTCAAACAGAACAAGGGGATATTGCATAGTTTAAAATCAAGCAGCAAGTGTTTCAAGGTTTATCATTTCACCATACTTATTCAATAGATATGCTGCACAAATAATCTGAGAAGCTGGACTATATGAAGCAGAACATGGCACAAGGATTGAAGGAAGACTCATTAACAATCTGTGACATGTTGATGACATAACTTTGCTTGTTGAAAGTGAGGATGACTTGAAACACTTACTGATGAAGATTGAAGACTACAGTGTTCAGTATGGATTATATCTCAATATAAAAAAAAAAAAAAAAAAGACTCACAACTAGACCAATAAGCAGCATCACAATGAAAGGAGAAAAGATTGAAGCTGTTCAAGATTTCATATTACTTGGTTCTACAATCAACACCAATTGAAGCAGCAGTCAATATATTAGAAATTGAATGTCATTGGGCTAAACTGTTGGAAAAGACCTCATTTAAGTGCTGGAGAGCAGATATCTCCTAGAAGACTAAGGTGTGCCTGACACAATCTGTTGTATTTTCAATTGCCTCATATGCATGTGAGAGCTAGACAATGAATAAGGAAGACCTAAGAAGAGTTGAAGGTGTTTCTCTGCTATTCATAAGGTTTTTCCTGGCCAGTTTTTGAGAAGTGAATGGCCTCCTCCTTCTTCTTGGTCTGTTTTAGTCTGAAAGCTGTGTTGAAACCTGTGTATCATGTGCAATTCTGCTGGTGTCTGAAACACCAGTGGCACAGCGGCAAGCCTCACAGCAGCATACAAGCTCCACTGCATGACAAACTGACAGACAAGTTTGTCTCCTTAGCTGTTGGAAACCTCTGCACCCTCCCTTTACCTAATTCTTACCTGGAAACTGTCACTTTGTGGTCTTTGGCTGTTCTCTCCCTTTCCATGACTCTAGGGGGCTTGATGCCTAGTTTTGCCTCCGGCTGCTTTATCTGGATATCCTGCCACTCTGGAAGTCTTCAGCTACTCCTACTCCCTTCCTTTCCTGGCTCTAAGGGGCTTGGAGCCTATCTTTACCTCCTTCTCCTTTACCTGGATGTCCTCTTGCTCCTTTACCAGGATATCCATGGCTCCAGGAATGGACAGAATACCCATTGAGATGTTTCAACAAATGGATGTCCCACTGGAGGCACTCACTCAGTTATGCCAAGAGATTTGGAAGACAGCTACCTGGCCAACTGACTGGAAGAGATCCATATTTGTATCCATTCCAAAGAAAGGTGATCCTAAATGTTCTGGTTACCTAGTGCCCCTCTGACAGGAATATACCACAAATGGGATGACTTTAACAAAGAGAAGTTTATTCTTACAATTTGGAGCCTTTAAGTCCAAGTTCAAAGTGCCAGGCTATAGGGGCTGGGTGAAAGCTCCTCAATTATGGGTTGCAAATCTGCCTCCTGCTCTCAGCCTACTGAAGTTGTAGGCTTCTCTTCACTCAGAAGCTGGCTGCTGAGGCTGACAAACCCAAGGTTGACAAGTAAAAAGACACAGCTCTGATGCTACCAAACGACACAGCAGACCATTAATTTAAGTCCATTGTAAGTCCCAAGGTCAACAGAGCATATCAGTTGCTGAACAAAGACATGGCTACATGCAGAGTTCAAGTATGCCATAAGCTAGAGACCATTTCCCAATACTTCTTCTTATATACAGGAAGCAGACCACATTCCCCAAGGCAGCTACTCAGCTGCTCACAGTAGATTCCACCATGGAGTTGATTACCAGTCTCATCATGGGGAATACTATACTGCCCAGTCACTCTACCAGGCCTACCTAACTGGACACAGAAACTGAACTATCACACCACAGACTGTGGAAATTATCAATCAATATCATTAATATCTAGGAGCACTGGTAGCATAGTGCCTAAGGCACTTGACTGCAAACCAGAAAGCTGGTGGTTCAAACCCACCAGCCACTCCTCAGAAGGGATGTTTGGCAATCTACTTCCATAGTGATACCACCTCAGAAACCCAAGGAGAGGTCGCTCTGAGTCGAGACTGACCTGATGGCACATAACAACAACAACAACAACATCATTAATATCACACGCAAGTAAAATCTTTCTGAAGATAATTAAAAAATGGTTGCAAGAGTATATTGACAGAGAACTTCCAGAAATGGAAGCTGGATTCAGAAGATGATATGGAATGAGGGATACGAGTGCTGACATCATATGTATCTTGGCTCAAAGCAAAGAATAAAAGAAAGATGTTTATTTGTGTTTTATTGACTATGCAGAAGCATTTGATTGGGTAGATCATAACAAGTTGTGGATAACATTGAGAAGTATGGGAATTCCAGAACACTTAATTGTTTTCATGAGGAACCTTTACGTAACCAGGAGGCTGTAGTTCAAATAGAAAAAGGGAACACTGCATGGTTTAAAATCAAGAAGGGAGTGTGTTAGGGTTGTATCCTTTCACCACACTTATTCAACCTGTATACAGAACAAATAATCTGAGAAGCTGGACTATATGAAGAAGAACATTTGCATCAGGATTGGAGAAAGAATCATAAACAACCTGCAATATGCTGACAACACAACATTGCTTGCTGAAAATGAGGATGACTTGAAACACTTACTGATGAAGATTGAAGAATACAGGCTGCAGTATGGATTACATCTCAATATAAAGAAAACAAAAATCCTCACAACTAGATCTGTAAGCTGCATTACAATAAATGGAGAAAAGATTAAAATTGTCAAGGACTTCACATTGTTTGTTTCTACATTTGATGCCAATGGAAGCAGCATGCATGATGTCAGATGATCTATAGCACCAGAAAAATCAGCGGCAAAGGACCTCTTTCAAGTACTGAAGAGCAAAGATGTCTCCTTGAGGACTAAGGTGCACCTGATACAAGCCAAGGTATTTTCAATCACCTCACGTGCATATGACAGCTGGACAATGAATAAGGAGGACTGACAAAAAGTTGATGCTTTTGAGTTGTAGTGCTGGCGAAGATTGCTTAAGGTACTGTGAACTACTAAAAGAACTAACAGGTCTGTCCTGGAGGAAGTGCAGCCAGAATGCTATTTAGAGGTGAGAATGGCCAGACTTTGTCTCACCTACTTTGATTATGTTGTCAGAAGGGACCATTCCCTGGAGAAGGATGTCATGCTTGATAAGGTGGAGGGTCGACAAAGGAGGGAAAGGCCCTCAATGAGATGGATTGACACAGTGGCAGTGGTGATGGGCTCAAGTATAGCAAGAATCATGGAGCTGGTTCAGGACTGGGTGGTGTTTCATTCTGCTGTGCATGTTGTTGTTGTTGTTGTTATGTGCCGTCGAGTCGGCCCTGACTCATAGCGACCCCTCCTTGGGTTTCCAAGGCAGTATCGCTATGGAAGTAGGATTGCCCAACCTTCCTTCCGAGGAGTGGCTGGTGGGTTTGAACCGCCAGCTGTCTGGTTAGCAGGCAAGTGTCTTAGCCACTATGCTACCAGAGCTCCCTCTGCTGTGCATAGGATCACTATTAATCAGAGATGACTCAATGGCACCTAACAAAAATAACAAGAAGAGTTGATGCTTTTGAGTTGTGGTGTTGGTGAAGAATGCTGAAAGTACCATGGACTGCTAAAAGAACAAATCTGTCCTGGAAGAAGTGCAGCTGAGATGCTACTTGGAAGTGAGAATGGCTAGACTATGCCCCACCTACTTTGGTCATGTTGTATGGTGAGACCACTGCCTGGAGAAGGATATCATGCATGGTAAAGTGGAAGGTCAATGGAAGAGGAAAAGGCCCTCAACAAGATGGGTGGACACTGTGGCTACATTGCTGGGCTCAGGTACAGCAGGGATCATGGAGCTTCCACAGGACCAGGCAATGCTTCATTTTGATGTATATAGGGTCACTATGAGTAGGAGACAACTCGATGACACCTAACAACAACAACACAAAGAATTTGGAAACAACAACAACAGGATATTAGTTAATGTCATGAACATATCACTTCTGAGTAACTATGTTGTCTTGTATAGGAATATATTTTAATTTAGGCTATATTGAATCTACTTCATTTTTAGCAATCATTCAATGAAGAGTACTTTCATTGCTTAAATTTATTTTACATTTTGGAGTTCATTAAATTAAAATTGGATATATATATTTTGATATATATATATTTTATATATATCAAAAATATACATATATATATATTTAAATGATCATTATTTTAACACATGGGTCCTTTTCCAAGAGTCATATAACCACAAGTATCCAAAGCACTAAATAAAGTGAACAATGTAAGCAATACACTTTATAGCAAAAGATTTGAATGAAATGATTTGAATGAAATCAAAAGATTTGAATTGAATGAAAATAAAGACTTTCAATTCAACAATTCTAAGAAAACTGTCAAAGAAAACTTATATGGCTATTATCTCAATGGAACTGCCAGCACTATTTTATACACATCAGTTAAGGATAGGCCAATTAAGAAAATACAAACCAGTTTGATAAGTTAGATAAAGCAAATAATACTTTAGATATATGATAAAAATGGTTTCAAGATAATAACATTTAGATTTGACATCTCTGAGAAGGAAATATTTGTTCCAGGGACTCTGCCAACAAGTTAAGCACAGAAGAGAAGGTACTGCCCTTATTGATCAATTTCCTCCTTCACAGCTTATCAATTTAGCTGTTAAAGGGAACTTGCATGAAGATACGCTCTTATCTCAACATATATCATTAAAGTGTAAAGGAGAGACTGCAGAAGGAATTCTATGGGAAAAAATAATCAATCTTGAGTACTTATAGATTAGTATAGATGGCAGTATATCACATCAGAAAGAAAGAGGACAGTTATATGTGGCTGTCATGGAGCAGCAGCAGAAAAAAAAAAAAATCAGATTTCAGACTAAGAATCTGTCTGGGTGGCTTAAAAAACAGAAACAAAACAAACCAAAACTTATTGGTAGACTATCAGTTATCTGAGATTTTCTATTTATGTTTTATGAAACTAAAATTGATAGCAACTTGAGCCCATACATATTGGTTTTCTACCAATTCATTAATGAATTCTAAGTAAAAAGAAACTACATTAGTAATGCCATAGATATATTTCTGATTATTTACATAAATACATAATTCATTGCTATTTTTCAATAATTCTGTGTTTAATATAAGTTGGTGTATTGGGTAATATAAATTACTTTTTTAAAAAGGCAATGCATATGCTTTCCTGTAGGATAGGTTTATTTATTTATTTTTTTTTACACAACATATTGTTTTAGTTGCTTTACCATGAAATTGCCCAACAACAATTTAGTTAATACTGTGTCTATAGTTTAAAATCTACGAAAGTCAGTGGCTAAATATTTAAAAACCCATGTGCATCTTTATAAAGAATAAATACACCATTCACTGTAATTAAGTTGTGAATAACCTGTTTCAATATTAATCCTTAAAATCTTGGCTAACAGCATGCTGTAGTAATTTATGTTTCTTGAATCATGAAGAAAAATGACTGTAGGTTGGAACAAAGGCATTTTATTTTTCCATCGCTATAACATATGATATTGTATGTTTTAAGGATTGAACTGTGACCCCCAGAAACATAAATTGAAGTTCTAACACTCAGGACCTATAAGTGGGATCTTGTTTGGAAACAAGGTCCTTGAAAATGTTATCACTTAAATTCACATGAGATCAAAGTGAAGTAGGATGCATCCTAATGCACTATTACTCTTGTCTTCATAAAAAAGGAGAGTCACAGACAAAGAAAAAAAAAAATGTCATGTCATGATAGAGGCACAGATCACTGTATTTGCTAGCCATGGAATACCTGGGACTACCAGAAGCTGGAGAGACAAGGAAGGATCTTTCCCCTAGAGCCTTGGGAGAGAATACAGCTTTGCCAGTACATTGAACTCTTAGCCTCCAGAGCAGTCAGATATTAAAAGCATATTGTTATAAGCAACTCACTTTGTGGTAATTTGTTGCCACAGTCATAGAAAATGAATACAATGTCATACCACTCTGTAATTACTGTATTTATATCATTTTGCTCAATGTATGATTGATGGATCTTTTCTTGTCACTTCTGTCTCACTACTGCCACATTCTTAGAAACGTGGAGATAGATCATTACTTATTTTTATACCAGTTCATTGCTAATGGTTGCCTCCACACATGCTCTCTCCACTATTAAGGACTGAAAAAAATATAGATGGGAGCTGTACTTTTTAGTCACCACTTAGTTGTGAAGAATTGTGATAGGTATTTTACACATCAATATTTTTCTCTGACTACAAAACATACTAGTTAGAAATACAGCCTTCATTAGAGAAAACTTGAGGAAGCATCCTGATGCATTAGGACTGGAGAAATACCTGTTTTATTAAACACCCTTACAAGTGCATTGAGGAAGCAAATCAGCATAGAGAAAAAAGTTTACACATGTTCAGAAGGAAACTTTTTTTCATAACATAGTTCATCAAGGAAATGAAAGTTTAGAAATTATCTGGTAGTTGCTATCTACGAAATGTGTCTCTATCAAGAAAAAACAAAATAAGCAAAGAAAATGTAAAAAGAAACCAATGGGATTTGATGGTCGACTATAATGCTTCATGGAAGCACTAAAATTCTCTTTGACATTTCAGAATAGCAGCAACACTTAAACTTGAAGGCAGCAAAATAGTGATTATAATAAAACCTAATATTTGTAAAGTGATTATTATCAGGAAATATTCTAATGTACTTACTATGCATGTATTAAGCCATTTAATATTTACAAAATCATGTGGCATTAATATTTTTATGACCTTCTTCAATTGCCAAGTGAGGAAACTGAGTTACCCTGAGATTTAAATATTTGTCCAGTATCACCCAACAAATAAATGCAAAATCTGGAATTTGATCTCAGATATTCAGGCTTCATTCTGTGAAATACTACATTGTAATGATGAAATAGTGGGAGACATCAAAATTATGTGAGAAAATTACAGATTACCTTATGACTTATGTTTCCCATATACAAAAAAGAACAGTGAATCAAAAATAGTAATCTATGCTTATACATTAAAATAAACATTTTTTTACCGAAACTACAAAATAAATTCAAGTTGAGAATAAAGATAAGTAAACAAACATATTATGTGTTATATTCTTGTCACATTTTTAACAAAATACCCTATATTTAATCAGTCAGGAAAACATAACAGACATCACTATTTTATAAAGATGACAACAAAAAATGATTAAATAATATTTGTCTCATATTATCTTCTTAAACAAAACACAGTAGTCAAAACATTGGACTCAAACATACCAACAGTCATAAAGATGGCACAGGTTTGGGCTATGTTTCCTTGTGTTGTTCATAAGTTTGCAGTGTATTAGATCCATATCGACAGCAACTATCAAAAACAACCAAAATGCAAATGTACACAAACAGAATCTATAGAAATTTCAAAAGTATGTGTGGTAAAATTTCCAATGAGTAAATTTTAAATAATGTATGGGGAAATAGAATTAGTATTTTCAGATTTATAATTTTACAAAAAAGATTATCCTATTATAGATAAGCAGTGCTCCTTCCTAGACATCTAAATTAAAACTCTGAAGCCGCTCCTCTAAATTCCTGGATTTTCATAATTTTATCCTCTTCCCTTTCTTATCTGAGTCTAAAGAATGGTGGTTTTTGTAATTGAAAGTCATCATTTCCTACTTAGTTAAAAATACATTATAATAAATTCTGTCCATTCTAATTATTGATGTGACTTATTTTTCCTTTTAATTGATACAGATGTTTTCCTAGAGTCTTTTTTTTAAATTATTTTTATTGTGATTTGGATGAAAGTTTACAGAGCAAATTCACTTTCCAAACAGTAGCTCACATATATTTTGTCTCATGACATTGACTGAAATTTTCCATAATGCAACAGCTCCCCTCCCATTTCCTACCCATAGTTACCTCTTCCCCATATCATTCACTCCATGCACTCCTGTCCCCTGAATTATGTCCCTGAGCATACCCACCCCTTCTATTCTCCATGATTGCTCTCTCCAAGGAGTTTATCTAGCTAATAATGTAAATGTTCAGCTCCTAAGCCTGTCTTTTGTTTGGCTGGAAACCACAGGAGTGGTTTCAATTCCAGACCTGAAGGGCAACTAGGGGCCATAGTCTCAGAGGTTCCATCAGGCTCTATCAGACCAGCAAATCTGGTCCCTTTTTTTTTTTTTTTTTTTAATTATGAATTTGAGTTTTGTTCCACATTGTTCTCCCACTCTATCCAGGATCTCCTACATAGATCTCCTTCTGGGTGGTTGACTGTGGTAGCCAGGCACCATTTAGTTCTTCTGGTTTCGTAGTTATATAGGTTGAGGATTGCAGGGTGTACCAGTCACTTGTACTAATTGTTTCCATGCATCTTTGGTTTTCTTCATTTTTCTTTGCTCTGGACTAGAAGAGACCCACCATTGCCTGAAAATGGTCACTTGCAAGCCCTTAAGATCTCAGTCATTACTCACCAAAGTAGGATGTGGAGCAATGTTTTTGTGTAGTATGTTATGTCAATTAGGCTTGATGTCCCCTGGGACTATGGTCCTGAGAGCATAGGCAGATGTTTTCCTAGAGTCTTGTATTGATAACTGACCATTTTTTCTCTTACCTCTAAAATTGTATAGCCATAACTCTAGTACTGTTCTTATGCTTGTTGGCCAATCTTTACTCTGTGTTCGATAATGGGGCATGCCTTTAGTAATCCCTAAAGGCATTTAAATGGAAGGAAGTGAAGGAAGGAAGTTTGGGCAATCTACTTCCTTAGGGATACCCCCTCAGAAACCCAAGGAAGGTTCGCTTTGAGTTGTGTCTGACTCCACAGTACATAACAACAATAATTAACTGATTATTTGTACCCTGTGAGGTTTTAACTATGCATTTCAAAGTATGTTGTTCTTGTTGTTATGTGCCATCCAGTCGGACCCGACTCAAAGCGATTCCACCTTGGGTTTCCGAGATGGTATCACTAAGGAAGTAGATTGCCCAACCTTCCTTCCGAGGAGTGGCTGGTGGGTTTGAATAGCCAGCCTTCTGGTTAGCAATCAACTGCCTTAGGCACTATGCTACCAGAGCTCCCTTTCAAAGCATAGTTGAATATAATTTTCTTTTTATTGTACAGCAGTATAATTTTCCTTTCCTTTTTTTTTTTTTTTGAATGTCAATATTTTCAATTACTATATATTTTTTAGTAATATGAGTCAAAACCTTTCATTGAAACACTCAAAGTAAGTTGGAGTTTAAAAGAGAACAGTGAAATAATGTGGATATTGTACAGAACATTTTCAACTCAGAAGGGAATGGCAGTGATGCAATATATGTGCAAATAAAAAAAAAATTTCAGATAGTGATGAAATTAATTTAATGGTTAGCAGAGACAGTGTAAAAGTGTTGTTGTTGTTGTTATGTGCCATCAAGTCAGACCCAACTCATAGCGACCCCTCCGTGGGTTTCTGAGGTAGTATCACTATGGAAGTTGATTTCCCCATCTTCCTTCTGAGGAGTGGCTGGTGGGTTTGAGCCACCAGCCTTCTGGTTAGCAGTCAAGTGCCTTAGGCACTATGCTACCAGAGCTCCCAGTGTAAAAGTAGGGTCAGTAAAAGTAGGGTCGGAAAGAGATTAAGGAATTGTGTGTAAGAGTCAGCATAAAGCCGATCCCTGGAATGTGAGGAATAATTAAATTCCTGCTTTTCCAATTATCCATCACCTCTGTATCGTCTGTCCATACAACACTTTCTCTCTCTGACCATAGGCATTCAGAATGAAAAAAAAAAAAAATCTCATAATTTAAAAAGGCATTGTCGTTTAGACTCTCAAACAGTCAGATACCAACTGCAAGCTTAGGAATCTACAGGACACCTTTACTTCTGAACTGTTGGCCCCAAACCCAGAGAAGTAGGGTTTCCCTCACCTGTCCAGGATTCCAGTTGAAAGGTCAGGATGTCCCCTGGTTTCCCTAACCTGCTAGCTCCTTTGAGTTTAATAATTGGGTGGAACTACTCACAGAGCTCACAGAAAGTACTATACTTGAGATTAAGGATTTATTATAGCAAAAAGATACAAAATGTCATTGTCATATTGAAGAGATAAGTGGATGAGGTCTGCGACGGTTCTCACTGCAATGCTTGCATATACCAAAGAGTATGTGTATGCTCTCACTCTTCACTAACCAGGAACCATTCTGAGCCTTCCTGTATAGAACTTTTCTCAATCATGATTGAGCTCTCATTGCATATCCATGATAGTCTAATTCATACCTTCTGTGGGTAGTTAACACAGGTCTGCTAGGTGAATCTTTCCTGGCTTGGCCAGCCCTCAGTTTTTAGTATAAGACCTCAGCTATGGTCTGGAGGTTTCAGATAAATATTCTGCAAATTCTTCCATGATTACTTCAAAAAGAGCAAAATTGTTTCTCATTAACAGAGGGAGTTTGCCATGATATACACCTAGTCTGACATTGTTGTTGTTGTTGTTGTTGTTAAGTGCGGTCGTTTCCGACTCATAGAGACCCCATGCACAGCAGAACAAAACACTGCTCAATCCCGCGCCAGCCCCATAATCCCTGCTATATTTGAGCCCATCATCACAGGCACCGTGTCAATCCATCTTGTTGAAGGCTTCCCCCTCTTTCGTCAACCCTCCACCCTACCAAGCATGATATCCTTCTCCAGGGAATGGTCGCTTCTTACAACATAACAAAAATAGGTGAGACTAAGTCTGGCCATTCTTGCTTCCAAGGAGCATTCTGGCTGCACTTCCTCCAGGACAGATCTGTTAGTTCTTTTAGCAGTCCATGGTACTTTCAACATTCT
>NW_006921663.1:9245243-9263496 GCF_000298275.1 Orycteropus afer afer
ACGAGTTCCAGCATTATTTCTGTCACCAAGGCCAAATTTTCCAACTACTGGTGATTCTTCTTTGTTTCCAACTTTTGCATTGCAGTCACCAGTGATAAATAACACATCCTGATTGCATCTAACTTTGTTAGGACAGTAAAATTAGGGATTTATAGCCAAGAAAGTGACCAAGAATTCTGTTTGAAACAGTTTGGATGAGGTGCATATTGGGTACTCAAGTAAAGATGCCAATTGGCCATTTAAACATTGGTTTCTGGAGCATAGCACAGGAGTCAAAATTGAAGATAAATGCTGACATACGTTTCATCAAGTGCCTGACTAAGCACAGTAATAAATAATAACAATAGATAATACATAGTGTGTTTCACATATTGATTTCCAATGTCTTGCCAAACAACTTTTAGATTGGTTCTGCTCTGGCGCAGTCTAAACTTGTCTTTCATTACTCTCATTGACTGCTTTCTTCCCAGGTATTCCATGAGATTTTCAACTAAATCATTCTGTTCTGGATTGTTGTTTCCTTGAGACAGAGCTCCTTCCATATAAAAACAAAACAAAATAAAATGTAATTCCAATTTTTGGAAGTAGAATCATTGTTAATGTCGGCACCAAAGAGACAATAATACATGATTGAAGTTTTTTTAACTATCATTTTAGATTTCATATTTTTTAGAAAGCTTGGCTATATAATTGTGCTTTCATTGTGCTTCCTGGTTTTCCCTATGCTGAATTACTGGGTAAGATTTTGAACATTTCCAGTGTGTGAGAAAGTTACTTCCAGACTGAATTCTGGCTGAAAACAGATTTGAGCTATTTTATCAGGAAAATCAAGTCATGGCATTTAATATGTTTTTGTGGCTGTTTTTTTGTTTTGTTTTATTTTTGTTTTTGTTTATTTTTTAATTGAAATGCCCTGGTTGTAGTAAGCCAGCCCTTGGCTATATAATCACTTTGCATAATATCACCAAACCAAACTCACTGCTGTGGAGTCAGATCTGACTCATAGAGGTGACTCCTCTTTGGGTTTCTGAAGTAGTATCACTATGGAAGTAGATTGCCCAAAGTTCCTTCTGAGGAGTGGCTTGTGGGTTTAAACCACTAGCCTTCTGGTTAGTGGTCAAATGCCTTAGTCACATAGCCTATTTTAATTACAACAGGTACTGAAAGAGAAAATGAAAAAAGAAAAATTATGAAATGTAGGAAAAAAGTGATAGCTGAAAAATTCCTTGCAAAGATAGAGCCACATTATAATCCTTGGAATTTGTGCATATCCACTTACATAGCAAAAGTGTGAGTATTACCTTATGTGACTAAAGATATGATTATCTTAAGGGTCCCAAGAGGAAGACCTTATCCTAGATTATTTGAAAGGGCCCTAATTGCAATCACATATGTATTATGAAAAGAAAGGGAAAGTGAACTTCCATACAGAAACAAAGACAGTGTGTGATTACTCAATAAGCATGGTAAGCATACATTTACTTGTGCTTACTTACTAATCTGTAGTAAATAATCTTGCATTTTTTTCTCCTCATCGAGTATTCTGCCTCTATGTAATGCTGGGATCTGTCTGTCTCCCAACTTCACAGTGCCTTCCTATAGAATTGAGGACTTTTTTCCAGTCTATAATCCCTGACAAGGATGGAGTACCAAATAAGCGAGGTCAGCCTAGGCTTACTTGTGCTTACTTGCTAATTTGTAATGAACAGTTGCACGTGCTTTTCACCACATCAAAATGTGAATAAATTTATGTTGTTTCAAGCTACACAGCTTTCAGTGATTTATTTATAGCAGTAGTCACAGAAAATTAGTAGAGAGTTAATAGCCTGGTAACAGAAATGATGATTGTTTCTTTATAACAATTTTCTGAAAAGTATCAGCTGTTTTTTCTACTTCTTATCAGTGAAAATTCCTCTTAATTATGAATTAAATATCTAAGACACAACTAGGAAACACACATACAAGAAATTATTTTTGAGATACAGATTTAATGATCTGTTATTGATTGAATTGCATCCCCAAAATGATGTGTGAAGATGCTAACCTGTGGTACCTGTGAACATGATCTCTTCCAGAAATAAAGTCTTTGAAGATGTTATCATACTAAACATCATATAACACAATAAGATGTGATACTGGAGTAAGGTGAGCCCTAATTCAAACTGAACAATGTCCTTATGAAAGAGAACAGACACATAGAGAAAGAGGAAGAAAAGCCACGTGAAGATGTGTCTACAAACCAGGAATGCCTGTGCCTACCAGAAGCTGGATGAGGCAGGGGAAAAAAAAAATCCCCCTAGGAACTTTGGAAGGAGCATAGCCAAGCCAACATGTTGATTCAGATTTCTAGCCTCCAGAACTGTGACACGATAAATGTGCTTTATTTTAAGTCACACCGTTTGTGATACTTTGTTATGGCATCCCGAGAAAACAAATACATTGTCATGGGGTGGAAAGGCCTTTCTGTTTTCCACTTTTATTAATAAAGACAGGAAAAATGACAACAGACCATAAAGCTTATTATTTCTAACCTAATATTTCTCGAAAAGTAAGATAGTCTGTACCCAAGAGATGCTATGTTCAAAAGAGTAAGCCACAGCTACAAATATGTATGAAGAATTTTTAAGAGGTCTTTGTAGAAATGAAAGAAGGAAAATCATATAAGCATAGGATGTACTACTGGCATTTGTTTTTCATGAATATAGTTCATTACAATAAAAAAAGTATAAGCACTGTCAATAAGGTCATCTTGTTTTTATTTTAAAATAAAATAAATATAAATCAATTATTTTACTAAATGAAGCATATTTAATTTGCATGTAATAACATGTAAATATTAGAGTGGAACAAACAGGATCATTAGACATCATTGAGTATATGTGTGTCTGCATGTGTGTGTAAGTATATTAGAGAAATAATAATTTCAGAGATTTCAGTATAATGAATGTCAAAGCTCTGATATTTATATATCATTGGATGAAATAGATACAAAACATTTGTATCTTATTAGCAGCTTTTTTTGTGAGTGTGTGTCTATATTATCTTGCATTATCTTGTTTTAATTTATTTTAGATTTTCAATGGCTGGCCATTTTAAAATTTAATGAAAGTTGTAAGATACTTTTCAATCTCAAACATGTTATTATGACAAGAAAAACAACTTTTCTTTCTTCTTACAATATTTTTCACTGCTATTTGATATCATTTATATTCTGTGTCCTGTGTTCAAATAATTCTGGTGTTCTGTCATGTTCACTTTACTTTGGACTCAGAGTATTGGGGAAAAGAGTAACATTTTTCTGGCTTTACCCACTAAAGAAAGAAAATATTGAGTTCCAGTAAGATGGTGGAATAGGCAGAAAGACTGCACATACCCTCTTTAACAAAAAAAAAAGGGAACTGATTAACACAGTTACAGAAGATAATCACAGACCCTGAGCCTTGAAGGGAAAGATATAGAAGTGGACTAAACTCCAAATAGTAGAAGAATTTGCATGAAAACATCAAAAAAGGAGACATATGGAGCTGTGGTCTAGCAGCAATCCTGATGGCACGGAGAGCTTGGATATTTCTGAGTAGAGGTAGGACCTAAGAATCAAACTAAAAATCAGCCTCGCTATCCAGGGACTGCATGGAGGACTGCTCAGATGGCTGGGGAATAAAAAGGGAAGCTGTGAAGAAGGAGGCAGTCTGAGCTATGGACTTTTGTCTGTCTAGAGGGTGCAGCCATTTTGAATATTTACACGTGGCTTGACAATTTTGGATATTTAAAGTGACATCCTTCTCCCAGATCCAGGGACTTAACAACAGGCTCCACTTGCTAGGAACCCCAAGTACATTCTGGACCCAGATGAATGTAAAGGTGTGACATTCCCCTTTTACTCTTATAGCCCACAACCTCTTGGTGAACAGAGGGACAGCCATCCCCCCTTACTCCCACCTACTTTCTGGTCTGGCAGGAATTCCATCCCGGTCTGTGGGCTCGGACAGAGTCTGGGTGCCCTGCCCAACCCTACACTGATTATTTTCCCCCTTGCTTCTGTTCTTTCGTTTTTGTGTGTTCTAAAACTACTATTATTATTACTTTTGTTCTTTTTACTATTGTTGTTCATTCTTCCCCTCCTGAGTTCTAGTTTTAAGCTTTTTTACTTTTCCCTGTTCCTGCTTGTAATTTTTATTTTCTATCTCGTGTTTTTCTTTTTGAGATTTTTCCCATTTTTTTCTTCTTTATTCTCTTTCTCTACCTTTTTTTCTCAAATTGCCTTCTCCCAAGCTATTGCAGTTTTTTTTCCTTCTCTTCTTTTCCCTTATATCTTTTTTTAGTTCATGCATGATGACACAATATATTCTTTGTCCATTTGTTTTTTACTTTTTTGATGATTATTCAATCATTATTTTTGTTTAACTGAGTGAAAGACAGTAAGAGTCCCCATACAACATAACTACACCCAAACCTCCTGCAACTTCACTTACTGAATGAAAGCCACCACTTCCTTCTCCACCAACAGGCCAACAATAAACAACCACCAGGAAGAGCCTAACTCACCTTTGGCAGCTCTACACAAGAAGTTAAGAGAGATCTACATACAATAACAACAAGATGTCTCAGAGACAACAGACCATAACAGTCCAAAAAAAGAATCAAGATAAAGTGGTAGAAACAAGGGAGAAGGGTACAGAACCAGAACACATTCCAGAGGGAGAACTCTTTAATAAGGAATTCAAAAGAATTATATTTAGGTATCTTCAAAAGACAGAGACAGACCAAGGAAAACACAGACAAAACCCTAGAGGAATTTTGGAAGAAAATACAAGAAAAAAAATGGCAAAATAAATGAAAAATTAGAAATTATTCTAAATCTACAGATAGAAATCCAGAAGATTAATACTAAATTGGCAGAAATAGATAACACATTGGAAAAGCAAAAGAGTAGAAGTGATTCAATGGAAGAGAGAGTTAATGAGATTCAAGGCAAATACCGGAATACTTCTTTGGAAATGGATCAATCAGAAAAAAGATGATAACATAATGAAGAAAGCCTAAGGTTCATGTGGGATGCCTTCAAAAGGAATAACCTACATGTCACTGGAATTCCAGAACAGGAAGAGAAAAAGAAAACCACTGAGAATATTGTCCAAGATTTGTTGGAGGGGAACTTCCCTGATATGATGAAAGATGAGAATATATCCATTCAGGAAGTCCAAAGAACCCCAAACAAGATAGACCCCAAAAGAAAATTACCAAGACATCATCATGAAACTCATCAAAACCAAAGACAAAGACAGAATCCTGAAAGTAGCACAGGAAAAACAAAAATATACTTACAAAGAACAGCCAGTAAGAATAAGCTTTGATTTCTCAGCAGAAACCATGCAATTGAGAAGGCAATGGGATAGTATATATAAAACCCTGACAGAGAAAAAAAAATCCAACCAATAATTATATACCAGGCAAAATTTTCCCTCAAATATGATGGTGTAATTAGAAGATTTCCACATAAGCAGAAACTAAGTTTTAAAACCAGACCAACCTTACAAGAGATACTGAAGGGAGTCCTTACAACAAACAACCAAAAATAGCAAATGAAAACTGACCATTTGTACACAAGATGACATAACCCAGAAACCACAGATATGGATATATCCAAAATAAAATAAGCTTACAAGAGTGTAAACAGGGAACCAGATACATCAATTTGTAAGTGAAGACAACTACAAACCAAAAAGAAGGAAAATACTATGTACTTAAAGAACTTCTAAATGGTGAAGAAGTCAAGACAGTTGCAAGATAGAATGGACTATTCTAATCTCAGGGAGAAAACTATAAATCACAAGGTAACTTAAAAGAAAAATGATAAACATTCACATCACAATAAAAAAGAGGACAAGCACAAATATTCAACAAATACTAAAAACAACAGCAAAAAAAGAAATGATAACTTGATTCATAAATATAATGAGCTCAGCAGAGAAAATAATATGGAACAAAGAAACCAGGGACACCATGCAAAAACATATAACATAATGACAGCAACCAATTCATACTTGTCAATAATTACACTGAATGTTAATGGATTAAATGCACCACTCAAGAGACAAAGAGTTGCAGATTGGATAAGAAAACACAACACAACAATATGCTGCCTACAAGAGACACACAGTAGGGACAAACACTAAAATAGACTAAAAATCAAAAATTGGAAAAAGATATATCAAGCAAACAGCAACCGTAAAAGAGCAGGAGTAGCAGTATTAATTTTTGATGAAATTGACTTTAAGACAAAAACCACCATACGAGACAAGGAAGGATATTATATAATGATTAAAGGATCAATTGAACAAGAAGATATAACCATAACAAATATCTATGAACCCAATGAAAGAGTCCCTGATTACATAAATCATACTTTAAAAGAGTTGAAAAATCAAATAGATGATCCTACAGTCATAATGGGAGATTTTAATACACCACTTTCATTGAAAAATGGAACAACTGGAAAGGAACTCAACAAAGATGCAGAAGAGCTAAAGAATACAATCTATGTACTTGATCTTATAGACATCTACAGAGCACTTCACCCAACAACAACACACTATACATTCTTTTCCAGTGAACATGGAACATTTTCCATGATACACCATATGTTAGGCCATAAAGCAAGCCATCATAAATTTAGAAACATTGAAATATTGCTAAGCATCTTCTCAGATCACAATGCTATCAAACTAGAAATCAACAATAGGAAGATCGATGGAAAAATAGTAACACGTGGAAACTGAACACCCTCCTTAAGAAAGACTGGGTAAGAAAAGAAATAAAAAGTGAAATTCAAAAGTTCCTTGAATCAAACGAGAATGAAATCACAACATACCAAAATCTTTGGGACACAGCAAAAGCAGTGATCAGAGACCAATTTATAGCAAAAAAGGACACATCCAAAAAAAAGGAAGAGCCAAAATCAACACTTTAAACCAACATCCCCAACAATTAGAAAAAGAACAGCAAGAACCTACAGTCACCAGAAGAAAGGAAATAATCAAGATTCAAGCAGAAATCAATGAAACAGAAAATAGAAGGGCAATAGAAAAAATCAACAAGACCAGAAGTTGGTTTTTTGAAAAAATCAATAAAATTGACAAACCTCTGCCAAATTTAACAAAGCAAAAGAGGGAGAAAATACAATAAAATGAATAAGAATCAAAATGGGTGACATCACAACAGAATCAACTGAAATAAAAAAGGATAATATCAGGATACTATGAAGAGTTGTGCTCCAACAAATTTGAAAATCTGGAAGAAATGGACAGATTTCTAGAAAGACTCCACTTACCTAAACTAATACAAATTGATGTGGAAAAGGTGAACAAGCCCATCACAAAAGAAAAAATTGAAGAGGTCATCAAAAAATTACCAACTAAAAAAAATCCTGGCCCAGATGGTTTCACCAGAGAATTCTACCAAACATTCAGAGAAGAACTGAAACTATTCATCTTCAAACTATTCCAAAACATACAAAAGGATGGAATCCTCCCTAACTCATTTTATGAAGCAAGCATAATCTTGATACCAAAACCAGGCAAAGGCATCACTCAGAAGGAAAACCACAGACCAAAATCTCTCATGAATATAGACACTAAAACTTTCAAAAAAAATTCTAGCCAAAAGACCCCAACAACATACCAAGAACATCATTCATTATGACCACGTGGGGTTCATATCAGGTATGCAAGGATGGTTCAACACTAGAAAAACAATCAATGTCATCCAACACATAATTAAAACAAAGAAGAACCACAGATCGTATCAATTGATGCAGAAAAGGCATTTTATAAACTCTTACACCCATTCATGATCAAAACTCTCAGCAAAATAGGAATAGAAGGGACATTCCTCAACATAAAAAAGGACATCTATGCAAAACCAACAGCCAACATTATACTCAATGGAGAAAGACTGAAACCATTCCTCTTGTGAACCAGAACCAGACAAGGATGCCCTCTATCACCACTTCTATTAAACATTATACTGGAAATCCTAGCCAGGGCCATAAAGCAAGAAAGTGAAATCAAAGGCATCCAAACTGATAAGGAAGAAGACAATCTATCCCTATTTGTTGATGATATGATCCTATATCTGAAAAACCCAAGAGACTGGGTCAAAAATCTACTGGAACTAATTGAGAGATTTAGCATCATGGCAGGATACAAGGTCAACATCCAAAAATCAATCGGATTCCTCTACACCAGAGATTTCTGAAAAAGAAATAAGGAAATCAACCCCATTTACAATAGCTACCAAAAAAATAAAATATTTGGGAATAAATCTTACCAGGGAAAAAAAAGAACTCTACAAAGAAAACTATAAAAAACTACTTCAAGATACCAAAAGAGATCTACATAAATGGAAGAACATCCCACCCTCATGGATAGGAAGACTGAACATTGTGAAAATGTCAATTCTACATGAAGCAATCTACACGTTCCATGCAATCCCATTCCAGATCCCATCAACATTTTTTAAGGATATGGAAAACTCAGTCACTAACTTTATATGATAAGGAAAGAGGCATTAGATAAACAAAGCACTATTGAAGAAGAAGAACAAAGTAGGAGGTCTCACACCTGCTAGATCTCAAAACTGACTATACAGCCACAGTAGTAAAAACTGCCTGGTATTGGTATAATGGCAGACACACAGACTAATGACATAGAATTGAGAACCCAGAAATAGACCCATCAACCAACCTATGGTCAGCTGATATTTGACAAAGGGCCAAAATCAATTAAAGGGGGAAGAGAATGTTTGTTTAATAAATGGTGCTGGTAAAACTGGAAATACATTTGCAGAAAAATGAAACAAGATCTGTACCTCACATCATACACAAAAATGAACTCCAGATGGATCAAAGACTTAAATGTGAATCCTAAAACTATAGAGTTCCTCAGGGAAAAATGAGGGGTAAATTTAAGGGCCCTAATATATGCCATAAATAGACTATCAAGCATAACTCAAAATGCACAAACAGCAGAAGAGAAACTAGATAAATGGGGCCTTCTAAAAATTAAATTTGTATGTGCTTCCAAAGACTTCTCCAAAAGAGTTAAAGAGAACATACAGATTGGGAAAAAATATTTGGAAATGATATTTCTGGCAAGGGACTTATCTTTAGAATTTATAGAAAACTGCAACACCTCAGTAACAAAAAGACAAATAATCCAATTAAAAAATGGGCAGAGCACATTAATGGACACTTCAACAAGGAAGATATTCAGGCGGCCAACAAACATGAAGAAATGCTCATTATCATTATCTATTACAGAGAGATGCAAATCCAAACAAAAATGAGATGCCATCTTGCCCCTGCACTAATAGCAAAGTCCAACAAGACAGAAAATAACAAATACTGGTGAGCGTGCAGAGAAATTGGGACTCTCATACACTGCTGGATCCCTAGTTAGCTGCAGGCATCCAGGTGAGAAGAGGGAACTCAGGCACGCCCAAAGCAGCAGGGTGGGAGAGCGGGAGAAGGGGATTAAAGGGAACTCAGGCATGCCCAAGGACCAGGGCAGGAGAGCAGGAGAAAAGGGATAAAAACCCTGGAACTCGGACAGAGCAGCAGTCAGCCACAGGGATCAGGTGAGGAGAATGAACTCAGGCATGCTCAAAGCAGCAGGGTGGGAGAGTGGAAGAAAGAGGATTAAAAGGTCCATGAATCTGGACAGAGGAGGAGTCAGCTGCAGACACCTGGGTAAGGGTGGTATGAGAGGTTTCCAACAGGGTAACAAACTTGTCAGTCGGTTTGTCCTACTGTGGTTATGTGTTGATGTGAGTTTTGAGGTTGAGCCACTGGTGTTTCAAACCCAGCGGGATGCACATGGTGCACAGGTATCAGCCCAGCTTACAGACTGAGACAGAGTAGGAAGAAGGAGGCTGTCAACTTCTCAAAGAATTGGCCAGGGAAAACCTTATGAATAGCAAAGGAACATTGTTTGATACATTACCGTGCAACTTTATGAATAGCCTGGTTAGTTTAGAAGACTCTAGAAATAGGACTGGGAAAGAGCTGCATCAT
This sequence comes from Orycteropus afer afer, assembly GCF_000298275.1. Taxonomy (NCBI): domain Eukaryota; kingdom Metazoa; phylum Chordata; class Mammalia; order Tubulidentata; family Orycteropodidae; genus Orycteropus; species Orycteropus afer. The sequence goes on from NW_006921663.1 coordinate 9,255,316, forward strand.
CTGAGTAAACCCAGCTTACTCCTATGGATAAGGTAAAGCTTTCGAGACCTCCATTTGCTGATGTGGCACCACTCAAATTGAAGAGAAACAGCTGCAGACATCCATTAATTATCGGAAAATGGAATGTATGAAGTATGAAATTAGGCAAATTGGAAGTTGTCAAAAATGGAATGGAACACATAAAGATTGATATCCTCGGCATTAGTGAGCTGAAATGGACTGATTTTGGCCATTCTGAATCAAACAACTATGTGATCTACTATGCTGGAATGACAATTTGAAGAGGAATGGCATGGCATTCATCATCATGTAGGATATTTCAAGAACTGTCCTGAAGTACAATGCTGTCAGTGATAGGATAATATCCATACACCTAGAAGGAAGACCAATTAATAAAACTATTAGTCATTTTATGCCCCAACCACAAAAGCCAAAGATGAGGAAATTGAAGATTTTTAACAACTTCTACAGTCTGAAATTGACCGAACATGCAATTAGGATGTGTTAATTGTCACTGATGACTGGAATGCAAAAGTTAGAAACAGAGAAGAATCACCAGTGGTTGGAAAATTTGGCCTTGGTGACAGAAATAATGCTGGAACTCACATGGTAGAATTTTGCAAGACCAACAGCTTGTTCATTGCAAACACCTTTTTTCAACAACACAAATGGCGGCTGTACCCGTGGACTTCACCAGATGGAACACACAGGAACAGATTGACTCCATCTGTGGCAAGAGACAGTGGAAAAGCTCAATATCTTCAGCCAAAACCAGGCCAGGAGCTGATTGTGGAACAGACCATCAATGATCATATGCAAGTTCAATTTGAACTTAAAGACAATTAAAACAAGTGCAAGAGAGACAAAATATGATCTTGAATATGTCCCTCCTAAATTTAGAGATAATCTAAAGAATAGATTTGATGCATTGAACACCAATGACCAAAAACCAGAAGAATTGTGGGAGGATATCCATGAAGAAAACAAGAGATCACTAAAAAGACAAGAAGACCAAAGTGGATGACAGAAGAGATTCTGAAACTTGCCCTTGAGCGGAGAGTAGCTAAAGCCAATGGAAGAACTGACAAGACAAAAGAGCTGAACCAAAGATGTCAAAGAGCAGCTTAAGCAGAAAAATCCATTTACTATAATGAAATGTACAAAGACCTGGAGTTTGAAAACCAAAAGGGAAGAACATGCTCACCATTTCTCAAGCTGAAAGATTGAAGAAAAAATTTAAGCCTTGAGTTGCAATATTGAGAGATTCTATGGACAAAATATTAAATGATGCACGAAACATCAAGAGAAGATGGCAAGAATACACAGAGTCACTGTACCAAAAACAAACTGGTCGATCTTCATCCATTTCAGGAAGTGGCATATGATCTAGAACCAATGCTACAGAAGGAGGAAGTCATAGCTGCAATGAAAGAATTGGTGAAGAACAAAGCTCCAGGAATTGACGGAATACCCATTGAGATATTTCAACAAACTGATGCCCCATTACTCTGTTATGGCAAGAGATTTGGAAGACAGCTTCCTGGCCATCTGATTGGAAGAGATCCATATTTGTACCTATTCCAAAGAAAGGTGATCCCACAGAATGTAGAAATTATCAAAAAATATCATTAATATCCTATGCAAGTAATATCTTACTGAAGATAATTCAAAAATGGTTGCAGCAGTATATTGACAGAGAACTTCCAGAGATGCAAGCTGTATTCAGAAGAGGATGTGGAACAAGGAATATCATAGCTGTTGTCAGATGGATCTTGGCTCAAGGCAAAGAATACCAGAAAGATGTTTACTTGTGTTTTATTGACTATGCAAAGGCATTTGATTGTGTGGAACATGACAAATTATGGATAACATTGAGAAGAATGGGAATTTCCAAACACTTGATTGTACTCATGAGGAACCTGTACCTTGACCAGGAGACTGTCATTCGAACAGAACAAGGGGACACTACATGGTTTAATATCAGGATGGGAGTGTGTCAGGGTTCTATCATTTCCCCATACTTATTCAATGTATATGCTGAGCAAATAATCCGAGAAGCTGGACTATACAAAGAAAAATATGGCATCAGGATTGGAAGAAGAATCATTAACAACCTCAGATACACAGACTATATAACTTTGCTTGTTGAAAGTGAGGATGACTTGAGGCACTTAGTGATGAAGTTTGAAGAATACAGTATGTAATATGGATTACGTCTCAATATAAAGAAAACAAAATTCCTCACAACTGGACCAATGAGCAGCATCACAATAAATGGAGAGAAGATTGAGGTTGTCAAAGAATTCACGTTCCTTGGTTCTACAATCCATGCCAATGGAAGCAGCAGGCAGGACATTGGACGACGTGTAGCATTGGGAAAGTCAACCGCGAAGGAATTGTTTCAAGTGTTGAGGAGGAAGGATTTCTCCTTGGGGACTAAGGTGCGCCTGACACAAGCCATGATATTTCCAATTGTATCATATGCATGTGAGAGCTGAACAATGAATAAAGAAGACTGAGGAAGAGTTGATGCTTTTGAGTTGTGGTGCTGGCGAAGAATGCTGAAAGTACCATGGAATGCTGATAGAACTGACAGATCTGTCTTGGAGGAAGTGCACCAGAAATGCTCCTTGGAAGCAAGAATGGCCAGACTTTGTCTCACCTATCTTGGTCACGCTGTCAGAATGGACCATTCCCTGTAGAAGGATGTCATGCTTGGTAGGGTGGAGGATCAAGGAAAGAGGGGGAGGCCTTCAACAAGATGGATTGACATGGTGGCTGTGATGATGTACTCAGGTATAGCAGGGATGGTGGAGCTGGTGAGGGATTGGACAGTGTTTCGTTCTGCTGTGCATGGGGTTGCTATGAGTTGAAAACAACTTGACGGCACCTAACAACAACATCAACAATAACACTGTTGGTGGGACTGTAAAATTGTAAAACCACTGTGGAAAGCAGTATACTGATTGCTTAACATGTTGGAATTAGAAATACCGTTTGACTCAGCCATTCCATTACTAGGTATACATCCTAAGGAAGTGAGAACCATGACAAGAACAGACATATCCTCACCCCTGTTCATTACAGTACTATTTACAATAGCCACAAGTTAGAAACAATCTAGGTGCCCATCAACAGAAGAATGGATAACCAAACTATGATATATACACACAATGGAATACTATGCAACCCTAAAGAATAACACAGAATGGACAAAACACCACACAGTGTGGATGAACTTGGAGGAATTATGCTGAGTCATATAAGTCAATCACAGAAAGACAAATATTGTACTAGTCTGTTTTTTAAATGCCAAGGAAAGGTTTATCTATGGATGATATTTTCTTTTGTCTGTGACCAGAGTTGGGAAGGAAGTGTAGGCAACATTTGTAGATAGGTAGAGATAAGTATTGATTTCAGTGAAGAGAAGGGCAGTGTATCAAATGTGAGTGATAAGCATGGTGGTACTGAGGAATAGGAAGACATAGAGAGGTACATGGGAGGTACAGACAACAGAGATCAACCCTTTTGCACATGCAGTACAGTGTTGTTAGTGAAGAAAATCATGGGTGTACAGGTGAATAGATGGGTGGACAGGCTGAACTATTAGGTATGTCTGTGAAAAGAGGAGTGTGCCCATGACCATGTATAGGATTGGCAGACAATGGTCCTGTAAGTGTATTTAAAATGATCTGAATTCCAAGGTATATAGTAGAGCTGACAAGGGACAAAGTTGTAGTCACTTCTTGGTTATAGCCAGCTACCCAGAGGGACCGAGTTGTTGAACTTGTGGGCTTTAGACCATAGTCACAGGGGACATCAAGGTTAATTGGCATAATATACTTCACCAAACATTGTTCCACCTCCTACTTTGGCGAGTACCCACTGGGATCTTAAAAGCTTGCAGGCAGCCATCTAGGTGAAATGATGTGTCTCTTCTCATTCAGAGCAAAGAAGAATGAAAAAAAACAAAGATTCATGGAAAGAATTAGTCCTGGTGACTGGTACAGCATGTGATCCATAGTCCATATGACTATGACCCAGAAGAACTAGATTGTGCCGGGCTATCACTGTCAACCACTCAGAGAGGTATCTATGTAGGAGATCCTGGATAGAGAGGGAGAAAAATGTGGAACAAAGGTCAAAATCATTTGGGAAAAAAAAGGGGGATGGGAAACAGGTTTGCTGGTTTGATAGAGCCTGGTAGAACCACTGAGAGTTTGGTCCCTAGTTGTCTTTCAGGTCTGGAATTGAACCCACATCTGTGCCCTCCAGCCAAACAAAACACATATGAGCTGAACATTTATGTTAGGTAGATACACTCATTGGAGAGAACAATCATGGGAGAAATAAGGGCTGTTTATGCACAGGAGACAGCTCATGGGGCAGGTGTACATGGAGTGATGGACACAGGGAAGAGGTGACTATGGGGAGGAAGTGGGAGCAGAGCTGTTGCATTGTGGTGGATTGTAGTCAATGTCGTGAGACAAAGTGTATGTGAACTGCTGTATGGAAAGTGACTTTGCTCTGTAAACTTTCACCCAAATCAGAATTAAAAAAAGAAAAATATATTATACATTAGTGTTATAAAGTATTTCAAATTCTGAGTATATATCTAGAATGAAGGATAAATAATTAACATAGTACCAATAATTAAAAACCCAATTTTTAGTGTATAAGTTTAATAATTTGATTTCTGAGGTGGTATCACTACAGAGCTCTGGTTGTTACTCAACTTCATCACTAAGTGCTCTGGTAGCTTGGTGGCTAAAAGCACTTGACTGTTAACCAGAAGGCTGATGGTTCAAACCCACCAGCCACTCCTTGGAAGAAAGGTTGGGCAATCCTACTTCCATAGTGATACTGCCTTGGAAACCCAAGGAGGGGTCGCTATGAGTCGGGACCGACTCGACGGCACATAACAACAACAACAACATCACTACAGAAGTAGATTGCCAACCCTTTATTCTGAGGAGTGGCTGGTGGATTTGAAACGTCAGCCTTCTAGTTAGCAGTCAAATGCCTTAGGCACTATGCTAGGAGATAATTCATTACAAAAGTATCTAATTAAAATATTTTCTTCTTTAACAATACTTGTGGCATTGTGGTTGAAGCCTATATACTAAAGCCTGGTTAGCAGGAAGCTAAATGTTTTAAACAGAGTATTATTTTATATGAAATTGAACATTTCAACAGATGTAAATTTAACCATATCTGTAGTGTGTTCAGGGAGCCTGGTGGCAGCATGATTAAAACATTGGGCTGCTAACCAAAAGGTTGACAGTTTAAACTCACCAGCTGTTCCATGGGAGAAAGATGAGACAGCTTGTTTTGATAAAGATTTGCAATCCTTGAAACCCTATGGAGCATTTCTACTCTGTCATACAGGGTCACTAAGAAGTTGGCATAGTTGAGTTTCTTTTAATTACATTAGTTTTAGAAACTATGCTTAATGTTAGGAAGATGCATTAAAATATACACTGTCACAATATTCTTCACACAAATGTAAAAAATGTTTTTAAATTCATTCTTTATGTTTAATTATTATAATTAGCATATCTTAATAAAATGAGACAGTGAATTCCTCTATTTCCTAACTCTCGAAATAATTGTTTTCCTGTACTTTGTGTTGGTAAATTATTACAGCCTCTTCTAATGATACGTCACTCATTTTAGGGGAAAAAAAAAATATATATATATATATATATATATATATATATATATATATAAAATCAGTAATCTTCTGACTGGTAAAGCTGTTACATCTCAGAATGTTCAATTGTGAAGTTCTTAGTTGAAAGATAAATGCAAAGATGAACCATATCATATGAGTTTGCTAATAGTCTCAGTGGGGCAGTAACTATGGGGGCTATACAATTATAAACCAAACCAAATTCACTGCCTACAAGTCAGATTCAACTCACAGCTACACCTCCTTTGGTTTCCAAGGCATTATCACTAGGAAAGTAGAAATCTCAACCTTCCTTCCTTGTGGTAGCTAGTGGGTTTGAACCACCAGCCTTCTGGTTAGCAGTCAAATGCCTTACACACTACACCACCAGAGCTCCCCCACAATTATAGATAATTGGTAATTTGAAAAAAAACTATAATTCAATATTTTAATGATAATTAAAATAAAAATAATGTAGACATAGACATTTTGAAAAATAAAGTAGAAATACATGAAAAAACACCAAATCCACATCACAGAAATAATAATTGTGTTAATATATTTAAAGATAAATTAAATTTACATAATTGTGTTAGAAAAGTGATAAAATGCCATTCTCTGGATAGTTTTGTTCAATCTGCCTTGTTACTTTGTTGTAATAGAATAGACACACAGAGAGAACACATTTATTTACATAAAGCCTACTTATTTATCAATGCATAAATTATCTGCATTGTAAATTATCTTCAAATATTGAGAGTTCTTATCCAGTAGCCAGCTGTTCAATTTCCTTCATCATATATTTTTAAAAGATTTAATATAGAGAGACTATGGAAGGCAGTATTCTAAAATGATTTCCAGTGACTCACAGCCTTATATAATATCTCTTCTACTTTGACTATGGATGGAGCCTGGGCACATGATGAGATATCCAGAATCACTCCTGTGATTATGACACAGTTGATTTAATAAATGAATATTAAATTGGTAGACCTAACAATGTAAGAAAAGACTTTTAGAATCATAGAGTACTTGCCAATAGTTTTTTTTTTTTTTTTTTTCAATTTTATTGTGCTTTGGGTGCAAATTTACAAAGCAAATTTGTTTTATATTCAACAGTTTATGCACATTTGATTTCACACCGAGAGTACCATCCCCAGTCATAAAAAAATCTCTCCTCCCCTCTTGTCCCTGTCACTACCTCCAACCTGTTTCCTTCTTAACTCTGAATTCTTGTCTATCCAGCTTTCCCTCCTTGTGAATGCTGCCCCTCTGATGTCTTTTGACTGATTGCACCAGGGGGTGCACCTCCCTAGAATAGGTGGATGGGATGCATTGCCCTGGGGTAGGCATTCTGCATGTGGGTCTTTCTACAGTTTGGCTGAGAGCCAACCAACAGGAGTGAGTCCATTTCTATCATTTCTACCATTTCTGAAGGGTAACCCAGGGCCATAGACTAGGGAATTCCACCAGTCTCTATCGGACCAGTAATTCTGGTCAGTTTAGTGTTTTTGAATTTTGTTCCACATTCATCCACACACACTCTATCCAGGAAGATCCAGTTTTGATCCCTTTCTGACTGGTTGACATTGATAGCCAGGTTCTGTCTAGTTCTGGTCTTGGGGTCATGAAGGCTGATGTCCTCCTGGTCCATATTATTCTTGGACTAATGGTTTCCAGATGTATTTGATTTTCTTCATGCTTCTTTGATTCAGATGAGAGGAGACCAACAGTTACATCTTTGAAGGTCTCTTGAAAGCTTTTAAGACCCCAGTTGCTACTCACCAAAGTAGGTTATAGAACAAGATTTTCATGTAGTGTTGTCAATTGAGCATTATGCCCCTGAAACTAAGGTACTGAGTCCACAGGCCCTGTGATTCTCTCTCTCAAGATGTTTGATTGTCTCTAAGAGGTTACTCCAACTCTGTTTTCTGTTGCTTCTGTAGTGTATGTACCTAATTTTGTAGCACAAATACATATGTAAGATTATCTTTAGCCAAATCTATCCTTGGTCTAGAGTATATTCCTGTTCACCTATCCCCACCTGATCTTCTCACTTGTCTATGAATTTATCTGTAACCTGATGTTTGGTGTTAGTGGTAATGCAGTATTTTGCATGCACTGATATTTGCCTCTGGTGTCTATAACTTACATGCAGGTTTCAGTGTCCTTCCTTTCCTCAATGTCATCATGCTGGTCACAGACTCTTTCCATACACTCCCCTCACCCAAATCAACATACAACCTCCAACTAGCTGGGGGCCAATAGAGATTTGAAGCATAAGAGGAATTCAATATGCCTCTTCTGGTCTGAAAGTGGAGGGGAAGGTATACAGTAAGTATCTGATAGTAGCCTCTACTGTTGTTGTTGATTGCTGTTGAGTGGATCCTGACTCATGTTTACAAAACAGAAGTGCTCCATAGGGTTTTCAAGCTGTGACCTCTTAAAACAAATCAGCAAGCCAGGTCAAAAACCAAAAAACCAAAACCAAAGCAAAAAAAAAAAAAAAA
>NW_006921663.1:9263596-9272502 GCF_000298275.1 Orycteropus afer afer
CACTGTCATCGAGTTCATTTTGACTCCCAGAAACCCCTCCTTGGTTTCTAAGGTGATATCTCCATGGTACTAGATTGCCCGGTCTTCCTTCTGAGGAGTAGCTGGTGGGATTGTACCGCCAGCCTTCGGGTTAACAGTCAAATGCCTTATAGGAGTTGTAAATAACAGCCAGCAAAAGAACAAGACCTCAGTCCTTCAACCAGGAGGAGCTGACTTCTACTAAAATCTGAGTGAGGTTGGAAGCATATTTTTCCGAAGAACCTTGAGAAATCAGTACAGCTGGCACCTTGATTCTGGACTTTTGTAACTTTAAGCAGGAAACCCATACAAACGCTTGCAGAAATGTGAGATAATGAACCAGTATTGTTCTAAGACACTGTAGTAATTTGGTATGCATTAATAGAAAACTAATACAAAGGTTATTCTTTAATGTTTATAAATAATCAGTGTCAATAAACACCATTGCTGTCTAATTGATTCCAAATGATAGTGACCCAAAAGAGAATAAAACTGCTCCACAGGGTTTCAAAGGCAGAAATCTTTACAGAAGCAGGCTATCCCATTTTTCTTCTGAAGATTGTCTAGAGGGTTCAAATGGCAGACCTTTCATTTAGCAGCAGAATACTTAACCAACTGTGCTTCCAGAGATCCTTAAATAATCAGTATTTGGTTATTTATAACTTATCATAATTTGTGGCTATTAATTAAAAAAATAAAAGTGCAAAATATTTTGAGTATCTTTATTAGGTATTATCTTCTAGAAATTAGGGTATTTTGTAGGAATTTAATTTTACCTCATTTGACTATTACAAGTCAATTGTCTGCATAGAGCATTCCATCATATTTAGTTTCCAGTTATGTTATAATAGCTCATGATCATGATATCTAATATTTATCTACTAGAGACATAAGGAAAACATCTATAAAAGCAACTGCTTGTAAGATATTTATATCAATAGGTAATGGAAAAGATATCAAAGATCTTTATTTCAAACATGAAAAATCATATACAATGTGGATGAAAACATTTATAGAATACTTGATAATTTCTTAAATTAAGATTAGTTTAAAATTATTAGTATTGCATGCCATATGAGATAAACACATGATTAAACAACATATGGTTTCATGTGTATGTGAAAGTATCTACACTCATATATTAAATGAAACATCCTATCATTATTTCTATCTCTATATTTATATTTATTTAATTAAATTTTCCAACTTTTTGGTCCAAAATTTCCTGTTGGAAATTTATGCTTCTATCCCTCACTAAATACTGGTAGTTTGACAGCCAGCTGCTATGCTGTCTTTCTTTTGAAATGATATACAGTGACATTCACAAGTTTATACCCACAAGATTAATGATATTGTTATTGAGAAATTTCTGGAAGCTTGTAGGATATAAGGTAGATGAGAAGGACAAATCTGAGCTGTATTTAGTATATGTTCTTGAAACTAGAAAAGTTATCATACTCTCCAAAAGACCTATTTATTTATTTAGTTATTTATTTAAATGGGAGTTGATTTGACAAGCTGCAGAGAATTTTGTTTTGAGTTCCTGGTTTCAAGTATGGAAAAGACCAATATAATTCTAAGATTTTTAAATTTTACTTTGTATGTTACTCCACTGAAATTATACCTTAATAAGATAAATTCTTAACATTTTCAATGAATATTTTTTAGTGTAAGGTTGGGCAATCTACTTCCATAGTGATACCGCCTTGGAAACCCAAGGAGGGGTCGCTATGAGTCAAGTCCGACTTTACGCCACATAACAACAACAACAGCAACAACAACAATAATAGTTCATAATAAACCAATAAACTTTGCATTGATGTACCAATATTGATAGCAGAAGACTTGAGATGCCCTGAATGACTGATCTGTATTTCTTCCTACATTCAAAAAATGTTTAATATTTTGATTATTAGATTAACATTTATACTGTTAAAAAATCTGTTTCTATACATCTGCTGAATACAATTCATGCAGTTATCCCTCCATATCCTTAGGTTCCACATCTCAGGATTCAACCAACTACAGATCAAAGCAATTGAAGCTGTAAGAATGGCCCCTAAAAGGCAGTTAAAGGGTCAAAACAATCCCTGGAAGACTAAGAGAGAGTGTAAAGTGGTATGTATATAACAATCACATTTTATTAGGTATTTTAAGTAATTTAGAGATTTAAGTATACTGGAGGATTTACATAGGCTCTATGGAAATACTGTGCTATTTTATTTAAGGCAATTGAGCATCTGCAGATTTTGCTGTTCCTAAGGGTGCTGGAACCAATCCTCACACTTACTATATCCCACCTCCCCAGTGGATAGCATGGACAACTGTATTTATGAATAAACACATTGAATTTTTATTACTATTTGCTTTTATATTTCTGCCACAATACATTTTTCTGCTTGGATTCCCAATTTATTTTGGGTAAACCATATTGACATTTTCTTTTGTTTTCCTGAATTAGGTCCTGTTTTCTTCTCCTTTCATTGCCCAATGTGGACATTGATTCCAAAAACGTTTATATCTGAATCAGTTCAATCACACAGATATATACGTTTCTCTACTGTCATTTCTCTTATTAATTATACATATATTATGAATCCGTTAAACAATCTTTTCTCTATGTCATAACAAAACTGAACAAAGGCTAAATTTACTCTTAATTATTATTTTTAAAATCCAGAGTTCCCTATAATTAACCTGGACTATTTCTCTAATGCTATTTTCATTTATAATTCCCAAACAAGAAAAATCTGTTCTAGCCACTCCACTTTGTTACTTTTTTATATACCTTATTAACAAGTAGAGGAAAAATTAATGTTATTGCTTTGATTCTCATTATTGCCAGCCCTTTTCTTTGAATGTTCTTTCTCCATTTGTATACTTTACCCACCCACTTACAGAACTAGTCAGCAACCAAGCATCATAATTTAAATAATATTTCATCTCTTGTAGAATTGTTCTGTGTTAATTCCTTCACAAAATATATTCAACATCCCATTTTCATATTTAAAGTCATATGTGGATACATTATATACTTATGATGGATTGAATTGTGAACCTCCAAAATATGCACTGGAAACCTAATTCCTATAAAGGCTTTTCTTTGTTATGTATCAGTTGAGGATGTGTCTTAAATCTAATCACTTCTGAGTTATGATTTGAGCATTTTAATACAAGAGCAAGCATAAACAGGTGGAGATAGTTGTCACTTAAAGATTGTGGAAGAATCTCTCAGACCACTGAATCTGAGACAAGGATCTTCCCCTAGAATAGAGAGCCTTTTTCCATACCTGGTGCTACGAATTCAGACCTCTAACTTCAAAAACTATGAGAAAATAAGTTCATGTTCTTTCAACTCACCCACATTAGTGTTTCTATTACATCACCATTAGGAAACTAAGACAGTAGTTGCTGCATTTTTAGACTGCATTCCTTGCTTCTGCTATTCCTTTCCCTGAACTCATGAAAATCTTCTATACTTTCTGTGTGTGTGTGTATGTGTGGATCTGTCCCTAGAACAAAGCAATAGGCAAATCCATTCTGAAATAAGTAAAAAATATAAATATGCCTAAATAAAGTTGCTGCTTTATTCATAACACACTGATATTTCTGTCTAAAATTTTTCAGTTGAGATCTTTTCTGATTTTTAAGTTGAATATTAGACTAAAATCTTACAGCATGTTGAGTGCTTTTCACTCCATAGTAGAAATCTTGCTAGTATTAGATCATAATGTAAAGAATGGAATTTTTAAGAAAAACAAGTTATTTCAATAAACCTGTAGTTTGTGTATTAAAACTTATATGGTTCTTGGAGTAAGCTTAATCACTAGTTTAAAAGAAAATTATTATTTATTACATAAATATATTGTTCTGTTAACTGAAAAAGTAGAAACAATCACTTTTAAAACTATTTTAAATATTCATGTATGTATTTTAAAGTCTGTAAAGTCTACATTGTGATGGAAATTTGAAAAGTTTATGAGAAATGAAAATATAAACAAGTAAAATTGGCCCTTGAAGGCTATCCGCCTAAATGTAAATATACTGACATACAAACAACAACAACAAAGAAAACATTGCCATTTTGGTTTTATTCTGACATAGTTAAAATTATTTTTGAAAGTTATTGTGTCCAGAAATGAATTTAAGTAATTCTTATAAATGTTTTCTCTGATGACAAAATCATTTTTAAAATTCATTAAGATTTTTTTAAAGAAACAATCAAGAAAGCTATAAGTTGGAAAATAACATGTAATATATTCTCAATCTTAATAGTCATTTCTTTCATAAATGTTATAATAAATAATTTAGGCAGTGAGTTGGAGCATTGATAAAGATTTTTTCCTATATTTTTTCATTGAACCAGCTCACTGTTTAAATATTTGAAATGGTGTATCTTTTTTAACAAAACAGTTTATTATTCAACTTTAGAAAATGATTAAGTATTTTTAAGTTATATCACAGAAAAATTAAGAATTAATTTGTTAATATCCTCTGAAAGTTACTAAGAATCTTTTGTGAAGGAGGATAATAGGTTAATTTAATATGGTGGCCAATTGAGATGTCTTAAATCTTGATGAACAAACTGCCTGTGGTGCCAAATCACAATGTAATGTCTAAATTTATGGAGATTAAATTAACTTAAAAGTACAAAAATCGAAGTTATTAAGAAAACAAAAGATATAAAGAAAGGGGTAGTTAACTTGGTCACAGCATGTAAGTATCTCTACCTTAGGGGAGAAAATATAATATATCCAGGTCCACTAACTTTTAAAATTTTAATTACTCATAAATGTTCATGAATTTACCCTGTCACATTAATGGACTTATTTGAACTTGTACAAATTATTCATTATTCAACTGCCAGTAATTATGCTGCAGATTTTTCACTCTATACTTCTGCTCACGTATAAGCTAACCAACTTGTGGTCTTGTCACTGATTCAGAATTCAGCATTAATATATTAGAAAAGTATTTACTATAATAACTTAACAACAATTAACAATAACAAGTTAACAACAACAACATAATAATTGCAATTCAACATTTTTTTTTAATTTTCAGACAGAAATAATGTAAGGTGTATTAGAAAATTTGCATGCGATCAGTGACAAATATGAATATATTTCAAAGTTTTCTTTAAAACTTTAAAACTTGTATTGTGACCTCTCCAATAAAATTTACATGGTTATAGTTAATGTTTAAGGGAATTTTTTTTTTTTTTTTGCAAAAAAAGCATGGTAATTTAAATATATATGAAAGAAACAAATCCTTGAACTATTAATTTGAATATTTACTTTATATTTGCTTCTATACTTATCACAAATTGTTTCAAAATTCTCCTCCTATCTTAAAAACTTCACATGTATCATTGAATGTTGAAAGGATAAAAAGATCATTAGGATGAATAAAAATAAATGTATCAATAGCTATGTTTGCTTTTATTGTTATGCACATATAAGAGATTATATAAGTTAAAGGACTAAAAATGGTTAGCCTTTTTGCTCTCTGTAATTTATCAATTATCTGAAACTTTATTTGTTTTTCTAGAATTCCCTACATACACTTTCAAATAGCTCATCCTTGCTAATTTGAATTTGAAGCATTCTAGAAATCTTAAAAGTGAAGGAAGGAAAGGCAAACTTGATGATTGCTGTTAAGAAGAACACTTCTGAACCAAATAGGGCTACGCTACAGCATTTAAAACATAGTTACATATTCAGAGCTTTCACTCAGTATGCCTTTAAAAAGTGAAGATTGCTACCATATTATTCAAACAATAACTACAACAACAACAACAACAACAAACTCACTGCTGGAGTCAATTCGACTCATAGCGACCCCTCCTTGGGTTTCCAAGGCAGTATCTCTATGAAGTAGATTGCCCAATCTTCTTTCCGAGGAGTGCTGATGGCTTTGAACTGCCAGCCTTCTGATCAGCAGTCAAATGACTTAGGCACTATGCCACCAGAGCTCTGATATTACTAAGGTGTTTATTTAATTAGTGCATTAATTGTTTTTATCTGAAATCCTTCTGATCTCTGTACATCTTGGGGCCCAAGCCTGGTGTCCCTGGCCCCCTATATTCTAACTAACATTCAAGTAAAAACAAATGCATAAAGAAATCTCCATCTGCTTCTTGTCTCTGTATTTTTTAAAAAGTATATTGAATGATAACATGCCATAAAACTTTATTTCTGGACCGATTACATGTCAGACATATATCTTGTGTTTCTAAACTTGTTTGGGAATCACTTCTTGTTTTACTCCATTCAATCAATTTTATAAAACTGAAGAGAATATAATTTACCAAATTAGAGAATTTTATTTTAAATTATGAATTTCAGATAGAGTATGCTATGAATAACTAAAACTGAACCCACTGCCACTGAGTGGATGACAACTATTGGATTTCCAAGGCTGTAAATCTTTATGGAAGTAGGTTGCCTCAATTTCTTCCCACAAATCAGTTGGTGCTTTTGAACCACTGACCTTCTGGTTAGCAGCCAAATGTCTTATCCACATTCTATGCACAGTAACATATAATTATTTATTTTCTGCTTTCACAATTACAATAAAAGCTCCCTGAGGGCAAAATGTTTTTCTCTCTTGCTCTTCACAGACTCCCTAGCAATCTCTAAACAAAAAATAATTATTCCAGAATTAAATAATTAGTTACATTATATTAATATTTGAGTTCGATATTTATATGAGAATTTGATATAAATCCTTAATCAGATAACTTAAATTTCTGTAGTGTTTATAGTTATACATCTTATTCTAGATACCTGCTACTGAACATGAAGTAAGGTTCTTATATTTTTAGTAATTATTTGTGATTTAAATATAAATGTTACATCATATCTTTTATGACACCTTTTGCTTTTGTAGTTTCCATCCAACACAATGAGCACTAAAATAAGTACATAGTAGAAAAATTATCACTGCATAGTTAAAGTCTTTGATGATGACTCCTATTTTTATAATACTTCTTGGGATTTTTATATTATTTTTTTGCTTAGCATTACAGTTGGAGGTAGAAAGGGCAGGAATTGAGGTTTTTCCACTAACTCACAATTCCAAAATAATGGTTTAGGATTTCAAGTTAGGATACTGACAATTATTATTTATACTTACTCTTCCCTCCTTCCCTCCTTCCCTCCTTCCCTCCTTCCCTCCTTTCTTCCTTCCTTCCTTTCTTTCTTTCTTTCTGTTGTGATTTGGGTGAAAGTATACAGAGCAAATTTACTTTCCACTTAGCAGCTCACATAGACTTTGTCTCATGAAATTGACTGCATTTCCAACAATGCAACAGCTCTCCTCCCACTTCTGCCACATAATTCTTCTTCCCTGTGTCCTTCCCTCCATGCACTCCTGCCCCCTGAGCTGTCTCCCTGTGCACACACAACTCTTCTATTCTCCCATGATTGTTCTCTCCAAGGAGTGTATCTAATGTAAATGTTCAGCCAATATGTTTGTTTTTGGTTTGTCTGGAAGCCACAGGAGTCGGTTCAATTCCAGATCTGAAGGACAGCTAGGGGACATAGTCTCAGTGGTTCCATCAGGTTCTACCAGAACAGCAAAACTGGTCCTTTTTTTATGATTTTGAGTTTTGTTCCACATTGTTCTCCCACTTTATCCAGGATCTCCTACACAGCTCTCCCTTTGAGTGATTGACAGTGGTAGCTGGGCATCATCTACTTCGTCTGGTCTTATAGTCATATTGGCTGAGGATTGCATGGTGTACCAGTCACTTGTACTAATAATTTCCATGCATGTTTTGTTTTCTCCATTCTTCTTTGCTCTGGATTAGGAGCAACTCATCGTTGCATCTAGATGGCCACTTTGTAAGCTTTTAAGACTCCAGTCACTACTTGCCAAAGTAGGATATAGAACAATGATTTTGTGTAGTATGTTATGCCTATTGAACTTGATGTCCCCTATGACTATGGTCCCAAGTGCACAGGTCCAGCTATTCACTCCTTCTGGGTAGCTGGCTGTGGCCAAGAAGTAACTACAACCTTGTCCCTTGTCAGTTCTACTATATACCTGGGAATTCTTATAGAACATGCAAAAACACTTGTAGAAACATTGCCTGCCAACCCTATACATGGCCATGGGCACACTTTCCTCTACATAGATATATCTGTCCACTCATTTATCCACCTGCATGTCAATGTTTGCTTTCACTGACAATGCAGTACTGTACTTGCAAATGGATTTATCTTTGTTGTCTGTACCTTCCATGCACCTCTCTATGGCCTCTTCTTCAATGCCATTTTTTTGATCATTCACTTTTGGTACATTGCCCTTCTCTTCACCCATGTCAATACTTGTCTCTACCTATCTAAGAGTGTTCCCTCCCCTGCCCCCACAACCGCTGGTAACCAACAAAGAAAATTTCCTTCCACATATAAACTTTTCTTTGACATTTTATAACAACAGACTAATAAAACATTTGTTTTTTTGTGATTGACTTAATGTCCTCCAAGTTCATCCACACTACACAATGTTTAGCAGCTTCTGAGTTATTCTTTAGGGTTGCATAGTATTCCATTGTGTGCACGTACCATAGTTTGGTTATCCATTCTTCTGCTGATGGGCATCAAGGTTATTTCCATATTTTGGCTACTGTAAATAGTGCTGTGATGAAGATGGGTGTGAATATATCTGTTCTTGTCTTGGCTTTCACTTCTTTAGGATATATACCTAGTAATGGAATTGTTGGGTCAAATGGTATTTCTAATTCCAGCTATTTAAGGAATCACCATACTGCTTTCCATAGTGGCTATATCATTTGACAGTCCCACCAAAAGTGTAGGAGAGTCTCAATCTCTCTGCATCCTTGTCAGCATTTGTTATTTTCTCTCTTGTTGAACTTTACTACT
>NW_006921663.1:9272755-9275293 GCF_000298275.1 Orycteropus afer afer
CAATCTGTAGGTTCTCTTTTGTCTCTTTTGGAGAAGTCTTTAGAAGCTCATAAAAAAAAATAATTTTGAAAAGGTCCTATTTAGCAACTTTATTTTCTGCTGTTTGTGCATTTTGGGTTATGCTTGATAGTCTATTTATGCCATATATTATGGCCCCTAAATTAGCCCCTATTTTTTTCTTGAGGAACTTTATGGTTTTAGGTTTCACATTTAAATCATTGATCTATCTGAAGTTCGATTTTGTGTATGGTGTGAGGTACAGGTCTTGTTTCATTTTTCTGCAAAAATGGATATCCAGTTTGCCAGAACCATTTGTTAAACAAAAAATCTCTTCCCCACTTAATGGATTTGGGGCCTTTGTCAAAGATCAGCTGACCATAGGTTGATGGATCTATTTCTGGCTTCTCAATTCTATTTCATTGGTCTGTGTCTGTTATTGTACCAAGACCAGGCAGTTTTGACTACTGTGGCTATATAATAGATTTTGAGATGCAGCAGTTTGAGAACTCCTACTTTGTTTTCCTACTTCAATAGTGCTTTGCTTATCTGACGAGATCTCTTTACTTTCCAAATAAAGTTAGTGATTAGTTTTTTCCGTATCCTTAAAGAAGGTTGATGGGATCTGACTGGGATTGCATTGAATGTGTAGATTGCTTTGGGTAGAATATACATTTTCACAATGTTCAATCTTCCTATCCATGAGCATTATATGTTGTTCTATTTATGTAGATCTCTTATGGTGTCTTGAAATAGTGTTTTATAGTTTTTTTTTTTTTCTTTTTTTTGTACAAATCTTTTGTGTCCCTGATAAAATATATTCACAAGTATTTTATTTTTTTGTTAGCTATTTTAAATGGTATTGATTTCCTTATTTATTTTTCAGTAATCTCTTCACTAGTGTAATGGAATCGAACTGATATTCAGACAATGATCTTGTATCCTGCCATGATTAGATCAATTAGTTCCAGTAATTTTTTTGACTTTGTCTCTCGGGTTTCTAGGTATAGGATCACATCATCAGAAAATAGGGATAGGTTAACTTCTTCCTTAACAATTTGGATTCCTTTAATTACCTTTTCTTGTCTTTATGCCCTGGTTAGGATTTCCAATACAATGTTGAATAGAAGTGGTGATGGGGGCATCCTTGTCTGGTTCCTGTTTGCAAGGGGAATGGTTTTAGTCCTTCTCGATTGATAATAATGTTGCATGTTGGTTTTGCATAGATGTCTTTTATTATGTTTTGGAATGTCCCTTCTATTCCTATTTTGTTGAGAGTTTTGATTGGGAATTGGTGTTGGATTTTATCATATGCCTTTTCTGCATCGATTGATATGATCATGTGGTATCTTTCTCTTGTTTTGTTTATGTGGTGGATTACATTGATTAGTTTTTCTATTGTTGAACCATCTTGCATACCAGATATGAACCCTACTTGGTCACAATGAATTATTTTCTTGATATGTTGTTGGAGGATATTGGCTAGGATTTTGTGGAAGATTTTTGCATCTATATTCATGAGGGATATTGGTCTGTAGTTTTCCTTTTGAGTGATGTCTTCACCTATTTTGGTATCAAGGTTATGCTTGCTTCATAAAATGATTTTGGGAGGATTTTATCCTTTTCTATGTTATGGAATAGTTGAGTAGGATTGGTGTCAGTTCTTCTTGGAATGTTTGATAAAATTCTCTGGTGAAACCATCTGGGCCAGGATGTTTTTTGTTGGTAATTTTTTTATGATGTGTTCAATATCTTCATTTGTTATGTATCTGTTCAACTTTTCAACATCAGTTTGTGTTAGTTTAGGTAAGTGGTATGTTTCTAGAAATCTGTCCATTTCTTCCAGATTTTCAAATTTGTTGGGGTACAGTTCTTCATAGTATACTGATATTATAATTTTTATTTCAATTGGTTCTGTTGTGATGTTCCATTTAGTTTCTTATTTGTGTTATTTGTATTCTCTCCCTCTTTTCCTTTGTTAAATTTGCCAGTGGTTTGTCAATTTTATTAATATTTTCAAAAAACCAACTTCTAGTCTTGATATTTTTCTATTGTCTTTCTATTTTCTGTTTCATTGATTTCTGCTCAAATCTATATTATTTCCTTCTTCTGGTAAATGAGGGCTTTTCTTTTTCTTTATTTTTTTTTTAACCCCACACTTAATTTATTTTTATTTTTTATTGTGATTTGGGTGAAGATTTACAGAGCAAATTCACTTTCCACCCAGCAGTTCACTATACTTTGTCTCATGTCATTGACCATAGTTTACCACAATGCAACACCTCCCTTCCCACTTCCTCCCCATAGTTACCTCTTCCCAGTGTCCATCCCTCCTTGCACACCTGCCCCCTGAGCTGTCTCCCTGTGCATAAGCAGGCCTTCTTTCTTCCATGATTGTTTTCTCCAAAGAGTGTATCTATTTGAGGTAAATGTTTAACTCATATGCCTGTCTTTTGTTTAGCTGGAAACCACAGGTGTGGGTTCAATTCCAGACTTGAAGGTCAGTTAGGGGTCATAGTCTCAGTGGTTCCACCAGGCTCT
>NW_006921663.1:9276000-9276699 GCF_000298275.1 Orycteropus afer afer
TTATCTCTATCTATCTAACAGCATTCCCTCCCCTCCCGTCCCACCCCTGGTAACCAACAAGGAAAATTTCCTTCTATAGATAAACCTTTCCTTAATTTTTACAATAAGGGACTAATACAATATTTGTCTTTTTGTGATTGACTTATTTCACTCAGCATAATGTCCTCCAAGTTCATCCATGTTATGTAGTGCATTGCATAGTATTCCATTGTGTGCATGTCCGTAGTTTTGTTGTCCATTCCTCAGTTGATAGACATCTAGGTTGTTTCCATCTTTTAGCTATTGTAAATAGTGCTGTGATGAACATGAGTGTGCATGTATCTGTTCTTGTCATGGCTTTCACTTCTTTAGGTTATATACCTAGTAATGGAATGGCTGGGTCAAATGGTATTTCTAATTGCAACTTTTGAAGGAATCACAATATTTTGGATGTTGATCTTATATCCTGCCATGATACTAAATCTCTTAATTAGTTGCAGTAGATTTTTGACTGAGTCTCTTGGGTTTTTAGGTATAGGATCGCATCATCAGCAAATATGGATACTTTGACTTCTTCCTTACCAATCTAGATGCTTTTGATTTCCCTTTCTTGCCTTATGGGTCTGGCTAGGACTTCCATCACAATGTTGCATAGAAGTGGTGATAGCAGGCATCCTTGTCTGGTTCCTGTTCTCAAGAGGAATGGTTTCAGTCTCTCTC
>NW_006921663.1:9279092-9280115 GCF_000298275.1 Orycteropus afer afer
TGAAATAAATAAATGGGAAAAATGCAAAAAGAAAAGCAAGGAATGGGATTAATCATGAGAAAAAATGGGGAAAGGAAAAAATAAAACCTTAAAAAAAAATTCTACCTGGCACAGGGAAAAGAAAAAATGCTACAAACTAGGACCTGGTAGGGGATGATTAAGAATAATAATAAAAAAGGACAAAAGTATTAATAATATTAGTTGTTTCAAAACAGACAAATACAAGAAAACTAATCACCAGAAAAAAGAAAATAAAAGTAAAAAAAAAAAGAGAAAAAATATCAGTGGAGGGCAGGGTAGGGCACCCAGGCTCTGTCTGAGCACACAGACTGTGATGGAGTTCCTGTAGGCCCAGAAGGTAGGTGGGATTGGGGGATGGCCACACCTCTCTTCACCAAGCAGGTGTGGGGTATAAGAATAACAAGAGGAATGTCATACCTTTTCAGGCTTTCAGGTCCCAAATGTCTTTGGTTTTGCTGGAAGGCAGAACGTGTTCTTAAGCCCCAGGAATCTGCGAGAGCACACTGTCTCTTTAAATATCCAAAATAGTCAAGCTGTTTTTTAATCCTTCAAAATGGTGGCACCCTCTGGACCAGCAAAAGTCCACAGTTCAGCCCACCTTTCTCTTCACCTCCGTTTGTTCCCCAGTCACCATGCACAGTCCTCCGTGCAGTCCCTGTCTAGCAGGGTGATTTTTAGGTTAATTCTTAGGTCCTTCCACCACTCGAGAATCTCCAAGCTGTTTGTGCTTGTGAGGATCACTCAGGATTGCTGCCAGACCACAGCTCTGTGTCTCCTTTTTTGGTATTTTCATGCAAATTCTTCTGCTAGTTGGGGTTTAGTCTACTTCTATATCCTTCCCTTCAAGCCTCAGGGATCCAAGATTATCTTCTGTGTCTGTGTTAATTGGTTTCCCTTTTCTTTGTTGAGGAGGGTCTGTGCAGTCTTTCTGCCTAGTTCACCATCTTGCTGGAACTCTCCTGAGGGCTTTTCTTGCTGTTCCTTTTCTAATTGTTGGAGATG
>NW_006921663.1:9280382-9282236 GCF_000298275.1 Orycteropus afer afer
ATAGACAGCACTGTTTGATTTTTTTTTTTTTTTTGATGTGTGCATTGATTGCTGTAAATTGGCTTGATAACTGCTTTTGCTGTGTCCCAAAGATTTTGGTATGTTTTGTTTCCATTGTTGTTTGATTCAAGGAATTTTTTAATTTCATTTTTTATTTTTTCTATTGTTGCTTTTATATGCTGTCAAGTCAGGTTTGACGCACAGTGACCCTTCCTTGGGTTTCTGAAGTGGTTTCTCTACAGAAGTAGATTGCTCAACCTTTCTTCTGAGGAATGGCTGGTGGGTTTGAACCATCAGCCTTCTGGTTAGCAGTCAAGTGCCTTAGGCACTACACAAAAGAGCTCCCATTTCTTCTATTACCCAGTCTTTTTTTGAGGATGGTGTTGTTCAGTTTCCATGAATTTTCTGTATCCATTGATCTTCCTATTTTTGAATTCTAACTTGATAACATTGTGATCTGAGAAGATGCTTTGCAGTATTTCAATGTTTTTAAATTTATTAAGGCTTGCTTTATGGGCTAACATATGGTCTATCATGGAGAAAGTTCCATGTACACTGGAAAAGAATGTATATCATGCTGTTGTTGGGTGAAGTGCTCTGTAGATGTCTATAAGGTCAAGTTGGTGGGTTGTTTTATTTTGCTTTTCTGTCTGTTTGTTGAGTTTCTTTCCAGCTGTTCTGTCTTTCAATAAAAATAGTCTAGCAAAGTGTCCCACTATGAATGTGGAGTCATCTATTTACATCTTTAACTCTTTAAGATCTTATTTACGTATTTCTGGTTGTTTCATTGGTCCATAGATATTTATTATGGTTATATCTTCTTGCGCAATTGATCCTTTAATCATTCTGTAATGTCCATCCTTGTGTCTTATGGTGTTTTTTTGTCTTAAAGTCAATTTGATTAGACTTTAATATTACCACTTCTACTCTTTTTTTTGGTTTCCATATGCTTGATATATCTTTTTCCAACCTTTGATTTTTAGACTATTTTTGTCTTTGTCTCTAAGATGTGTCTCTTTTGGACAGCATATTGATGCGTTATGGTTTCTTATCCAGTCTGCAACTCTCTGTCGCTTGATTGATTTGTTTAATCCGTTGACATTCAGTGTAATTATTGACAGATATGAATTGTTTGCTGTCATTTTGTTTTGTGTTATTTCATGTGTCCTGTTTTCTTTGCTCCATATAATCTTCAGTGCTGAACTCATGTTGTTTATGAATCCATTCATTGTTCCCTTTGTTGCTTTTTTTTTTTAATATTTGCTAAATATTTGTGCGTATGTTCTTTTTTATCATGATGTTAAGACTTGTCATTTTTTCTTTGAGGTTATTCCCTGATTTATAATTTTCTCCCCAAGTTTAGAACATTCCATTCTACCTTGCAACTCTCTTGACTTCTTCACCATTTAGAAGTTCTGTAACTACACTATTTTTTCCCTCTTTTTGCTTTGTAGTTGTCCTCATTTACAATGGATGTCTTGGTTACCTGTTTACAATCTTGCAAGCTTATTCTACTTCGGACACGTCCATAGCTATATTGGTTTCTGGGTAATGTCATCTTGTGTATTAATGGTCAGTTGTTGTTTGCTATTATCGGTTCTCTGTTCAAAGGACTCCCTTTAGTGTTTCTTGTAAGGTTGGTCTGATTTTATCAAATTCCATGTATTACTGCTTATCTGGAAATCTCTTAATTTCACCATCAAGTTGAGGGACAATTTTTCTGGGTATATAATTCTTGGTTGAAAATTTTTCTCTTTCTGGATTTTATGTATACCATCCCTTTGCCTTCTCACTTGCTTGGTTTCTGCTGAGAAATCAGAGCTTATTCTTATTGGTTGTCCTTTGTAAGTAACT
>NW_006921663.1:9282336-9284658 GCF_000298275.1 Orycteropus afer afer
TTTTTTTTTCCCATGCTGATTTCAGGATTCTGTCTTTGGCTTTGATAAGTTTGATGATGATATGTCTTGGTGATTTTCTTTTGGGGTCTATCCTATTTTGTGCTCACTGGACTTCCTGAATGATATATTCTCATCTTTCATCATATCAGGGAAGTTCTCTTCCAACAAATCTTGGACAAATTTTTCAGTAGTTTGTTTTCTTTTTTCTTTCTGTTCTGGAATTCCAATTACATGCAGGTTATTCCTTTTGATGGTATCCCACATGAACCAAAGCTTTTCTTCATTTTGTGTTGAGATATATATATATTTATACACACACATTGTGATTGAACCCTTTCCAAAGAAATATTCAGGTATTTGTCTTTAATCTCATTAATTCTGTCTTCCTTTGATTTGATTCTACACTTTTGCCTGTTCAATGTATTATCTATTTCTGAAAATTTAGTATTAATCTTTTGGATTTCTGTCTATATATTTTGTATCATTTATTTTGTCATTTTGTTCTTGTATTTTCATTTATTTTGTCATTTTTTTTTCTTGTATTTTCTTCCAAAATTGTTCTAGGGTTTTGTCTATGTTTTCCTTAATTTTGTCAGTGTTTTCCTTGAGCTGCCTCTCAATCCTTTGAAGATACCGAAATATAATTATTTTTAATTCCTTATCAGGGAGTTCTAATTCTGCTTCTTCCTCAGGGATGGTTCTGTGTCTGTATCATGTTCCTTTGTCTGTACCACTTTATCTTGCTTCTTTCTGTGGATTGTGATGGTTAGTTTTCTCTGAGATACTGTGATGCTGTATTTAGATATCCGTTCACTGTTTGTGAAGAGCAGTTAAGAGTGAGTCACGCTCTTCTTGGTGGTCAGTTATCCTTGGCCATTTGGTGGAGAATGAAATGGTGGCTTTTACTCAGTAAGTGGAGCTATAGGAGGTACAGGTGAAGTTATGTTATATGGGCACTGTTACTTTCCAGTCATTCGTGTCCTCAATGTGCTTGTGGTTCCTGCCAAGTAGAGCCTGTTCTTAAGTCCCTGTAATGTGGCATAATTCTTTCCCTTTAAATATCCAAAATGGTCAAACCAGTTGTAAACATTTAAAATGGCTGTTCCCACCAGACAGGCAAAAAGTCCACAACTCAGCCCGCCTTCCTCTTCGCTGCTTCCCCTGTTATTCACCAGGTACTATTGCAGTCCTCCTTGCAGCCCCTGGCTAGCAGGGCTGATTTCCAGGTTATTTCTTAGGTCTTAACACCACTTGGCAATATACAAGCTGTCCCTGCAATCATACAGCTCCATATGTATCCTTTTTCAGTGTTTTCATGCAGGATCTTCTACTAGTTGGAATTTAGTCTACTTCTATATCTTTCCATTCAAAGCTCAGGTCTCCAGGATCATCTTCTGTATCTGCATTGATTGATTTCCCTTTTATTTGTTGAAAAGGGTCTGTGTAGTTTGTCTGCCTATTCTCCCACCTTCTCCCAAATCATCATTTATATTTATTCTTATATTAATTCTGAGATTAAGGAAAATTGCAAAAGATAGATCAACAATCTTTCTATATAAAATTTAGATTGGCAGTTGTAGTTTTTGTCTTATTCCTTTGAACTTTATTTCAATAAAGTGTCCTTGACCTGAGTCTCTATATTGTGAAGAATTCCAACCAACATTTTGGGCAGACACATTTGAGAAAGAGAGAGGCCCATGACTAACTACTCAGACTAAGTTTTTTTCCTGGCAGCCAACACAAAGTAGCTAGCCCTCTTGCAAGTGGTTATCATCTCAGTCTCAGATGAGCTATCTCAGCTAATGTTGCATAAAGCAGAGACACAAGACACCAACCAGTTCCTTTCTCAAATTGAAGATTTACAAATAAAAACAACAATAAAATTATTATTGTTTTAAGCCACCATGTTTTGGAGTTATGATAATGATAACTATAACCCATTTATTATATCTCTTCCTTAAATTTGTACTATGACTATTAAACTATGGTAACAAACTGGCCACCAGGGTATTAGTAGAAATTTAGAGTCCATATGTGTTAATCATAATAACGAAACAGATTCTATTTTCTCTAAAACTGTCACCTGATAAATGACTATAAATACTTTGGAGGAAGACTTGGGTGTCTGAGGGTAGACCTGTGGCAGCATTGCAGAAAAATCGATCTTTCCTTTTAATTGATGGGTTCTGAGATGTAAATAGGTTTTTATCTGAAACAGATTAAAAAGTCATAAATCCCTTCTATGTCAATTCATGTTTAGCACCTGTTCATCAGAAATCAGAATTCAATTATAATTCAGAAACGTTTGCAGCAGTATATTGA
>NW_006921663.1:9285590-9287429 GCF_000298275.1 Orycteropus afer afer
GTCTCACCTATTTTGGTCATGTTGTAAGAAGGGACCATTCTCTGGAGAAGGATGTCATGCTTGGTAGGGTGGAGGGTCGACGAAAGAGGGGGAGGCCTTCAACGAGATGGATTCATACGGTGGCTGCGATGATGGGATCAAGTATAGCAGGGATTGTGGGGTTGGTGCGGGATCAGGCAGTGTTTCGTTCTGCTGTGCATGGGGTCACTATGAGTCGGAAATGACTCGATAGCACTTAACAACAACAACAACAACCTGTTCATCAAACTTAGAAGTTATCCACAAATCTATGTCACATTTCTTAGAAAGCAGCTCATCCATTTATTCTGCATTTCTGATTATTAATTAACTTGTATATGCAAGTATACAATTGACCTCTTTCCCCTTGGTTTGCTTTGGTACTGAATGTACCTTATATTTGAGAGTTAAGCATTACTACTGGGCACTGTTATATCCAAATCCTATTAATTTTATTAAAACAATAAAACCATTTAAATATCAGCTTCTCCTGCCATAATCACCTGTCTACAAAAAGCAGCCACCACAGAACTTTTGAAGGATGCTGATATCTTTCTAATCTACAGTTCTATTCACACTTTGATAAGGAAGTATACTTCCATATCTCTCAGAGTATGGTTAATATATGTGTAAGCAGTCTGAAAATTATACATTTTCATCTCATGAATAATTGGACAATATCTAAAAGAAGTCAGCATTTCAATTTTATAGATTGATGGCAACCATTAAGTCCAGGACTTTTAGCTATATTGGCAAAATATTGATGCCACTCTCAAGTGCCCAAGCCAGTACATTAGTATTAATACTGAGCAAATAATCCACATTGCATTTGTTTTCTGCACTGAATAACACATTGCCACAAACTTAGTAGTTTAAAAATATACATTTGTTGTCTCAATATTTCAAGGGTTCAGACATATGAAATCTGCCCAGTGTCTCTAAGACTGCACTTAAAGTGTCCATTCAGTTGCATTTACATCTCAAGACTCCCTTTTTAAATATAAACAGGATGTTGGCAAAAATAATCACCTTTCAATTGTATAACTTAGGGAGCCCGGTTTTTACATGCTATGGGTAGAGGGTGCTGTCAGATCTATAGGCAAAATGCAGTTACATCTCACCTGGCCCTATTTACTTTCTCCACAGTTCACTCACAACATGGCATTTTGCTTCTTCAGTGTCAGGAAGAAGACTCTTTTGCACTCTAGTATGTTAAATGTAGTTTCACATAACACAAATTAATCAAAGGAGGGACTTCCCATCATCATTGTCATAAACTTTATTCTAATGTAAGGAACAACTTCCCAGACTTCTATGACAGTCTATTCATTAGAAGGAAATCTTAGATTTCCTACCTCCCTACACCACCAAGGAAGCTCCAGTAGTGTAATGCCTAAGGTATTTGACTGCTAACCAGAGGACTGGTGGTTCAAACCCACCAGCCATTCCTCAGAAGGAAGATTGGGCAGTCTACTTCTGTAAATATACTGCCTCGGAAACTCAAGGAGGGGTCATTAGGAGTTGGAAATGACTTGATGGCAGTGAGTTTGGTTTAGGTTTACAACATCACCACCAATCAAGGGTTTTTACTAAGGCATTACTCAATAGGGGTGAATTTATTGTATATATGCTATACATATTAATCAATTAAATGCTTTCTTCATAACAGAAATGAATATGTTCAGAAGGGACATATTTGCTGAATATAAGGGACCTGATTTGCTTTTGCTGAATCAATAAATAAAGTCAGTAATGTATATATATATCTGGTAGCCTAGTGGCTAAGGCACTTGACTGCTAACCATAAGGCTGGCGGTTCAA
>NW_006921663.1:9287892-9289756 GCF_000298275.1 Orycteropus afer afer
AATTGTCATTGAGTCTAATCTAACTCAAAATGATCTCCGTTGGATTTCCAAGGCAGTACATCTTTACAAAAGTAGATTGCTTCATTTTCTTTCTGAGGACTGGCTAGTTGTTTTGAACCACTAGCCTTCTTGTTAGAAGTCAATAGCCGTTAGCACTGTACCAACACCGCACACATGCACACACACACACACATATATAACTCACTGCTACAGAGTTGATTCTGACTCATAAGGAATACCATTGTGTTCCCAAGGCTGCAAATCTTACTGAAGCAGATTGTCCCATCTTTATTTTGGAAAGTAGCTGGTAGGCTTAAACATTTTGATTAGCAACCTAATTCCTTCACCACCACACCACCAAAGCTCTCTCTCTCTCTCTCTCTCTCAACATCACTTTGGATGTTATCAGGGGAGAGCAGTCCCTGTTGAAAGACATCATATATAGATTAGAAGGATGTGTAGAGAGACATGATAGATGTGTAGGTTAGAAGGATACCAGTATCCTTGATATATGGTGGCATAGTATATATCTCCAGAATTTTTCAGAATACTCCTTAGAAATGAGGATGATGATACTTTAGTCATGTTACCAGGAGAGAGCAGTCCCTGGAGAAAGACATCATGCTTGGTAAAGTAAAGGATCAGCAAAAAATAGGACGATCTTCAGTGAGATAGAAGTACTGACACAGTGTCTGTAACACTGGACTCAAACATTGTGAAGATAGCACAGGCCTCGGCAGAATTTTGTTCTGGTGTACATAGAGTCACTCTCAGTCAGGAGCTAACGTGACAGTACCTAACAGCATACATACGCTCTGGTAGCATAGTGCCTAAGGCACTTGACAGCTAACCAGAAGGCTGGTGGTTCAAACCAACCAGCCACTCCTCGGAAGGAAAATGGGGCAATCTACTTCCATAGTGATATTGCCTCAGAAACCCAAGGAGGGGTCGCAAGGAGTTGGGTCCAACTTGACGATACATAATAACAACAACAAATATATATATATATATATATATATATATATATATATATATATATATACACACACAGAGACACACACACAGACACACACACATATATATACACACACATATACATATATGTATATATATACACACACACACACATATATATATATATGTTTTTTATCAATTTGAACATTAAAAATTATAATTTTATACACATATTTTAGGAAAATAAAAGTGGATAACAATCTGTGAGATAAATTTATGGAGTTTTAATTTTTTTATATCAATATATGTATACAATAATAAAACATAAGAACAAAAAGGAAAATCTGATTCACTCAGCTATAACTGTTTCTATCACATTTTCTTAGTATGCACTGCAACAGAGTATTTCTTTCAGGCTTCTGACATATATTTTATTTCATTCCTAAGACACCACATATTTTATCAGGAGTTTAAAATAGTTATCTTCCAGTTAGGATGCAGATGGTGATGGATGCAAGTTGATTCCCAGGGGACCTTGTTAGAGAAAATCACTCACATGTTCAGTGAGCATTTGAACAAATGGACCTGCTGTTCTACCTAATGTTAGTGTAATGCCTTGATATATGGTCACTGTGTGTGACAATTGATACTGTCACTTAGCTCTTGAGCATAACATTTCTAAACTCAATGCATAAAAGCTAGATATTCATGTGTCTCAAAAGAATGATTTTAAATGAAAAAAATAATTTGAAAAATTATCTCCTAACAATTAAACAATTAAAAATATATGTCTGTCCTTTAGAAAAATTAAAATCACAATAGCCTATTCATACATATATGTAGCATAATATTATGCTCTTAATTCTTATACACATACATTCACACACAAAAAAATATGTACCTATATATT
>NW_006921663.1:9291041-9293083 GCF_000298275.1 Orycteropus afer afer
TGGCGCGGGATTGGGCAGTGTTTCGTTCTGCTGTGCATGGGGTCGCTATGAGTCGGAAACGACTCAACGGCACTTAACAACAACAAAGCTGCCAAAGGCAAATTTAATCTAGATTTCATGAACTGTAATCAAACATTTAGATTTATTTTCATAAAGAAAATGATGCTGAAGGAACCAGAAGATACATTTGTGGCTTAAGCCTAATGGTTGTTCAGGTTTTTAATACTAAAGCTGCAATGTTATCAACATAAATGAATTATGATACACAGTTTCACTAGGCATTCTTTAAATGGAACCAAATAATAGTTAATCTGATTTCAAAAGGCAATGAATCTCTAAAACGTGTTTCAAAGACATTATTTGCCTATTTAATGCCACTTCAATATTCAAATAAGGGTTCATAAAATAATCTAATTTTATACACACTAAGAAAAGAGAACTTCAACTGAATAAACTAGGAATTTAAATAATCCAAAAAGCAACTGTGTTTGACATTGGGACTTTGATTTATTTACTTAATTTAAAGGTATTGCTTGAATTCTAGGAATGAATTTATATTGCCGTAGACTGAAGTTAATGTCTAATGAAGAACTTGCCTCACTGCTAATTGATAAGCTATTTTTCCCTTTATAATAAACACATTATAGTTATTATTCACAAACTGATTCTACTGTGGCTTCAACCAGATTTAAAAATCTCCCCTTCTAAATGTTGGGATATTAAACACATTTCCCCTATAAATTTAGTAACTTCTAGTAATAAATACATAATTATCTATATAATAAAATTCATATGTAAATTATAAAATAATCATGATTCAAATATAAACATATAAATAATATAATTTAGAGTATTAAATAAACTCTTAAAACTTGATTTCTTCAAAACTCAAAACCATAAAAAAAAAAAAAATGGATTTCTGGTATGATGTTGTTGGTATTGTTGTTTTGTGCCAGTCGAGTCAGACCTGACTCATAGCGACCCCTCCTTGGGTTTCCGAGGCAGTATCACTACAGAAGTAGATTGCCCAACCTTCTTTCTGAGGAGTGGCTGGTGGGTGTGAATCGCCAGCCTTTTGGTTAGCAGTCAAATGCCTTAGGCACTACACCACCAGAGCTACAGGGGTCTGATAGAGACTGGCAAAACTTCCGAGACTATGGTCCTTAGTCACCCCTCAGGCATGGAATTGAACTCACTCCCATGGCTTCCATCTAAACAACAGACAGGAATATAAGGTGAACATTTACACTAGGTAGGTGCACTCCTTAGAACAATCAATCATGGAAGGTCAGAAGTGCAATACTTGCACAGGGAAATAGGTCAGAGGACAGGAATGTATAGAAAAGAAGGACACAGGACACAGGGAAAAGATAACCACAGGGAGGAAGTGGCAAGTTACATTATGGTGATTGTAGTCAATGTCATGAAAAAAATGTATAAGAATTACTATATGGAAAATGATTTGCTCTAAAATTTAACTCAAATCACAATTATTAAAAAAATAATAAAACTTGATTTCTTTAGATTCTTCATTTAATAAAGGAAGCAAGTACAATTGTTGAAAGGTTGTTGTTGTTGTTAAGTGCCGTCGAGTCGTTTCCGACTCATAGCGACCCCATGCTCACTGATCTGCACTGAACACTTTCTCTTGTTACCCTCCTGAGAGGGACCGGGTCTCCGGGAGCAAGGTAAGCATGGGCGTAGCACAGAGTACCAGGCTGGAAGAGCAGGAGAAAGGGGTAAAACTCAGGGAGCCAAAGAGAAGAGCAATCAGCCGAAGGGATTAGGTGAGGAGGGGAAACTCATGGACGCCCAAAGAAGCAGGCCAGAAGAGCAGGAGAAAGGGGATTAAAAGACAGGAAGCCAGACAGAGGAAAAGTCAGCCACAGGGACCAAGGTGGGGGGGATAAGAGAGGTCTCCAACAGCAGGACAAACTTGTCTGTTGGTTTGTCCTACTGTGGTGACATGTAGACGTGAATTTTGAGGCTGAGCCTCTGGTGTTTAAAACCCAGTGAGATGCACCTGGTGCATAGGTAACAGC
>NW_006921663.1:9293508-9295834 GCF_000298275.1 Orycteropus afer afer
AATATGCTGTTGTTGTTAAGTGCTGTCAAGTCATCTCTGACTCATAGCGACCCTATGCACAACAGAAGGAAAAACTGCCTGCTCCTATGCCAGCCTCATGATCCTCGATCTACCTAAGCCCATCTTTGCAGCCACTGTGTCAATCCATTTTGTTGAGGGCCTTCCTCCTTTTTATTTACCCTCCCGTTTTCCAAGTAGGAAATCCTTCTCCAAGGAATGGTCCCTTCTGACAACATGAACAAAGTAGGTCAGAGAAAGTCTGGTCATTCTTGCTTCCAAGGAACATTCTGGCTGTACGTCTTCATGGACAGATTTACTAGTTCTCTTAGCAGTCCATGGTACTTTTGGTATTTTTCGCCAATACCACAACTCAAAAGCATCAACTCTTCTTTGGTCTTCCTTATTCTTTGTCCAGTTCTCACATGCATATGAGGCAACTGAAAATACCAAGACTTAGTTTAGGGCTACCTTAGTCTTCAAAGAGACATCTTTGCTCCTCAGCACTTGAAAGAGGTCTTTTGCAGCAGATTTGTCCAATGCAGTATGTCATCTGATGTCTTGACTGATGCTTCCATTGGTGTTGATTGTATAACCAAGCAATATGGAATCTTTGACAACTTCAGTCTTTTCTCCATTTATCATGGTGCTCTTTATTGGTCCAGTTGTGAGGATTCTTGTTTTTTATGTTGAGATGTATTCCATACTGCACACTATAGTTCTCAGTTTTCATCAGTAAGTGCTTCAAGTCATCCTCAATTTCAGAAAGCATATTTGTGTCATGTGCATATCACAGATTGTTAATAAGCATTACTCCAATCCTGATGTCATGTTCTGCTTCATATAATCCAGCTCCTCACATTATTTCCTCAGCATACAGATTGAATAATTATGGTGAAATAATACAACCCTGACACAATCCCTTCCTGATTTTAAACCAGACAGTATCCCCTTCTTCTGTTTGAATGACAGCCTCCTGATCTATGTACAGGTTCCTCATGAGTACAATTAAATGTTCTGGAATTCCCATTCTTTTCAATGTTATCCATAATTTGTTATGATTTCCATAGCTAAATGCTTTTGCATAGTCAATAAAACACAAGTAAACATCTTTCTGGTGTTCTTTGCTTTCAGCCAAGGTCCATCTGATATCAGTAATGTTATCCCTCATTACATAACCTTTTCTGAATCCAGCTTGCATTTCTGGAAGCTCTCTGTCAATGTACTGCTGCAACTGTTTTTGAATCTTCAGTAAGATTTTACTTGCATTTGATTTAATGATATTGTTTGATAATTTCCACATTCTGTGGTGTCAACTTTCTTTGGAATAGGTAAAAATATGGATCTCTTCCAACCAGTTGGCCAGATAGCTTTCTTCCAAAATTCTTGGCATAGCTGAGCAAGTTCCTCCAGTGGAGCATCTGTTTCTTGAAACATCTCAATGGATACTTCATCAAAACCTGGAACCTTGTTTTTCTCCACTTCCTTCAGTATAGCTTCAACTTCTCCCTTAAATACCATTGGCTCTTGATCATATGACACCTCCTGAAATGGATGAAAATTGATCAATTCTTTTTGGTAGAGTGACTCTGTATTCCTTCCATGTTCTTTTGATGTTTCCTGCATCATTCAATATATTGCTTATAGAATCTTTTAATATTGTAACTAGAGGCTTAAATATTTTCTTCAATTCTATTAGCTTGAGAAATGCCAAGCATAGTCTTCCCTTTTCATTTTCTAACCCCAGGTCTTTGTACATTTCATTATACTAATTGACTTTGTCTTCTTGAGCTGCTCATTGAAATCTTCTGTTCAGCTCTTTTATCTTGTCATTTCCTCCATTTACTTTAACTCCTGTCTGTTCAAGGGAAAGTTCTGGAGTCTCTTGTCACAATGATTCTGCTCTTTTTATGCTTTCCTGTCTTTTTAATTACCTCTTGCTTTCTTCATGGATGATATTCTTCATGTCATCCCACAATTCCTCACCTTTATTCAGTCATTGGTGCTCAATGCATAAAATCTATTCTTTACATTGTTTTTAATTCAGGAGAGATATAATCAAGATCATAATTTGGTTCTCGTGGACTTGTTTTAATTGTCTTCAACTACAACTTGAACTTGCACATGAGCAGTTGATGGTTGGTTCAAAAATCAGCTAAGTTGGAAACAAAGAAGAATCACCAGTAGTTGGAAAATTTGGCCTTGGTGACAGGAATAATGCTGGAACATGTATGGTAGAATTTTGCAAAACCAACGACTTGTTCATTGCAAACACCTTTTTTCAACAACACAAACGGAGGCTGTACACGTGGACTTCACCAGATGGAAC
>NW_006921663.1:9298004-9303578 GCF_000298275.1 Orycteropus afer afer
ACTCTACGGCACTTAACAACAACAACAACAGCCTTGTGTTGGCAAAACTTCTCCATCACCTCTTGCCACAGATGTAGTCAGTCTGATTCCTGTGTATTCTGTCTGGTGAATTCCACTTTTATAGCTATTTTTTGTGTTGATGAAAAAGGGTATTTGCAATGAATGATATTGGTCTTGCAAAACTCTATCATGCAATCTCCACTGTTACTTCTATAATTAAGACCATATTTTCTAACTACTAGTGATTCATCTTTGTTTCTAACATTTCCATTCCGATCACCAGTGATAATTAACACGTCTTGATGGCATGTATGGTCAATTTCAGATTGCAGAAGTTGATAAAAATCTTCAATTTCCTCATCTTTGCTTTGATTTTTGGTGTGTAAATTTGAATAATAGTAGTATTAACTGACCTTCCTTGTAGGTATATGGATATTATCCTGTACATTGTACTTTAGGATAGATCTTGAAACATTCTTTGTGATGATGAATACCACATCATTCTTGTTCAATGTTTTTCCCGGCATAGTAGATCATATGATCATCTGATTTGAAATGGCCAAAGCCAATCCATTTCATCTCACTAATGCCTAAGATATTGATCTTTACATGTTTCATTCCATTTTTGACAATTTCCAATTTTCCTAGATTTATGCTTCTTAATAATATCCAATTATTTATGGATATTTGCAGCTGCTTCTTCTCATTTAAGTATATGCATATATTTAAAATAGTATGATTAGAGTCCTTTGAATTTTAACTGCCTTTTCTTTGGGCAATTTTCATTATTATGTTCTAATACTAACCTCTGTTACAATTTACACTTTTTAACCTGCAATGAGATTAATGGTATATGTCTCATGATTTATTTGTATTATCTCTTTCTTCTTCATTCAATGTATATACATGTGTATTCAGAGTAAATAATTTTTATTGTGACAGATTTATGCAGTTATAGCAAATATTCCAGGAGAGGAAGACCAGGGGTCATATTTATATTCCATTTTCATAGAAAAGTTATGTTTTTTTTTTGTTTTTTTTTTTGTGTGTGTGTGTACTATGGGTGTGTAGGGTTTAAACTAAGAAAAAATAAGTTGCTTTTCATACAAAAAATTAGCACAAATTTGAAAATGAAAAATTATAATCTCTTGAAGAGGGGTTCACAGGACAGTGTTCTAGTGAAAATGGAGAAGACACAGCACTATAGTGGGTGTCTAAGACTAAAGAGAATGAGAACCAGTGAGAATTTACTGATAGAGTATCTAGTCAAAGCTTGCAAGGCAGAAGTTTGAGCTTGAGATGAAACAGACCTAATATGGTTCATGGAATCAAAGATTGCATTCATTTTAGACAATTATTTAGAAAGAAATATGGTTATTATATAAATTATTATTTAAAATATTGAAGCTATAATATTTAAGCATCATATCTCACAAGATAATCCAAGGTGTATAAAGTAGTATGTAAAACTCTAACCTCATCTACCACACTACTATTCTCCTGAAGTTAGCAATGTTAACAAAATGGTGTATATCTTTTTATATAATTCTCAGTTTCCACATATATACATGTAAGATGGGGAATTTGGAAACTCAATTGTAGAATACTTGCTTTCTAAGCGAGTTACTCAGGTTTAATCCCCAGTCAATGCACATTATGCACAACCACAATCCATCTTTCACTGGACATTTTCTTGTTGCTGAGATGTTAAGGAACTTCCAGACTAAGACAGACTAGGAAGAAAGACCTGATGTTTTATTTCCAAATAAACAGCCAATGATAATGCAATGGATCACTATAGTCAGACTCCTTGTACATGGGGTTGTCTGGAGGCAAGGGCCAAATGGAGGCTAGCTAACAACATAACATGCATAAGATATTGGAAAATGTGTACTTTTTCTTCTGGCAAATCTGCTTCAAAGACCTCTTTAAAGGGTTAAAGATCAAAGAAGTCACTTTGACGTTAAAGTTGCACCTAACTCAAGACATGGTATATTAAATCACCTCATATGCATATGAAACTTGACTATGAAAAAGGAACAGTGAAGAAGGATTGATGGTTTTAAATTGTGGTGTTGGGGAACAATATAGAAGAATGAACAAATCTGTCCTGAAAGAAAAACAACAAGGGTATTCATAGAAGCAAGAATGGCCAGATTTCATCTCACCTACTTTGGTCATGTTGTCAGTCGGGATGATTCCCGAGAGAAGGATATCATGCTTGGTAAACTAGAGCATCCGTGAAAAAGAAGAGGACTCTCAAAAAGATGGACGGCCATAGGGGCTATGACTGTGGGCTAAAGCATATGAGGGTGGTGCAGGGCCTGGCCCTGTTTAGTTCTGTCATCCAAAAGTCACTAGGAGTTAGGGTTGACCTGATGGCACCTAACAACAACAACAGCTGCAATGTATTTTTCAATAGTAGTTTGTCTTATTTTATGAAAAAAGGAATTATATTTCAGGTCTACAATTATATATCTGAAAACCTTGGGTCTGGAATTCTTGTAGGATTAAGGTTTTTTTTTTTTTTTTTTAAGGTTTCAGAAGGGAGATATGTTAGAAATACATCAGCGGGGTTTTAGAAATGGTCTTTTAATCAAACACATTAAAATGTCACCAGTAAAACATATTAAATCCATACTAAGTGAAGTAAATTATATGTTAGAAAGAGATTTACATCAGATTAAGTTAGATTTTATCCCATAAAATAAATTTACAACAAATTACACTATTGGAAAATAAATCTTGAAGGTTTCAAAACTTTATTGGGTTTTCAAGTCTAAGTAAAACATTGTGGACCTCCAGATATATTACTTTATATCTTACTTTTCTCCCTTAACAATGCATTAGGGAACTTTCAAAAGACTATTGAGTGTAAATAAAATTAGTTTTAAAAATTATTTGCCTGGTATTCTCAAAAAAAAAAACAAAATTACTGCTATTGAATTGATTCTGACTCATGGCAACCTCTATTGAGTTTCCAATGCTGTAAATCTTTATAGAGGCAGACTGCCCCATCTTTCTACTCCACAGTGACTGGTGGATTCAAAACACTGATGTTTTGGTTGACAGTAAAATTCCTTAACCATTACACCACCAGAGCCCTTTTGCATGATTTACAGAGACTAAAGTGTAGTTTATTCAACAGTTTAACCATTGATTAGCAGTTGAGACCTTGGATATTATTTTGCCATTATTGATAATGATGAAAAATTAATTTTAGTTTAAAAATACTTATTTTGAAAATACTTTTCTGGTTTTACATTACTAAACAAACATTTTGGGCAATTCTGTATTTAAGCAACTAAAATTGATTTTAAAAAAATCATTTGAATACTCTTATCCCAGCACAGGAATTGAAATTTTTCTGAAAGTAACCTTTAATTTCTATGAGATATCCATTTCCACTTGACTCTCAATGTTGTGATGAGGACCTTCGTGCTTCCAACCCCCAGAGTGTAGAAATTACTAGGATTTTCTTTCTAGAAGGCTAAGAATCTAACTCTGACCATTAAGCCCCAATCAACATGTTATACATTGAGTTTCTATGGTAACTGATTTGCCTTATTTTTAAAAATATTTTGGATCGTTCCATAGAGGTTCACTTTTTAATAATAAAATAATAATTTATTTGTTTATTCATAATTTAGGTTTTTTTATGTATTAGGCTAAATATAAAATTTACAAATCAACCTCTTAAAGGGGGACTTATTTTACTAAGCCAAGGTAACTTGAATAGCAAGGCCACTGCTATTTAAAAGTTTATTTGAAAGTCAATGTACTTTCTAACAAGGCTCAAGGAATTGACAGAATCCACTAAAATGTTTCAACAAATAAATGTTACTCTGGAGGCATTTGCTAAGCTGTGCCAAAAGATTTGGAAAGACCTACCTGGCTAACTGAATGGAAGAAACACATATTTGTATCCATGCCAAAGAAAGGTGATCCACAGAATGTGGAAATTATTGAACATTATCATTAATATCATGTTCAAGTAAAACCTACTGAAGATACTTCAAAAACAGTTGCAGCAGTATATTCACAGACAGCTTCCAGAAATGCAAGTTGGATTCAGAAGGGCGTGTTGAATGAGCAATATCATTGCTAATGTCAGATGGATTGTAGCTGAAAGCAAAGAATATCAGAAAGAGGATAACTTGTGTTTTATTGACTATGCAAAAGCTTTGGATTGTGTGAATCATAACAAATTATGGATAACATTGAAAAGAATGGGAATTCCAGTGCCCTTGATTGTACTCATGAGGAATTTGTACACAGGTTAGGAGGCTGTCATTTGAACAGAAAAGGGGATACCTCATGGTTCAAAATCAAGAAAGGAGTACATCAAAGTTGTATCCTTTCACCATATTTATTCAACTTGTATGCTGAGCAAATAATCAAAGAAGCTGGATTATATAAAGAAGAACATGACATCAGGATTAGAGGAAGACTAGTTAACAACCTGCAATACACAGATGACATACCTTTGCTTGCTAAAAGTGAGAATGACTTGAAACACTTACTGATGAAGATCAAACACTATAGTCTGCAGTATGAATTACATCTCAATATAAAGAAAACAAAAATCCTCACAACTGGTCCACTAAACAGCTTCACAGTAGATGGAGAAAAGATTGGAGTTGTCAAGACTTTATATTACTTGGTTCTACAATCAACACTATTGGAAGCAGCGGTCAACACATCAGATGACGTATTGCATTGGGCAAATCTGCTGCAAAAGACCTCTTTCAAGTGATGAAGAGCAATGTCTCCCTGAGGACTAAAATGTGCCTAACCCAAGCCATGGTATTTTCAATCCCTTCTTAAGTATGTGAGAGCTGAGCAATGAAAAAGAAAGACTGAAGAAGTGTTGATGCTTTGGGATCATGGTGTTAGAGAAGAAAAGATTGTCGTTGTCTGCTAAAAAGAATAACAAATCTGTCCTGGAATGTTCTTTGGAAGCAAGAATGGCCAGACTTTGTCTCACCTACTTTGGTCATGTTGTCAGAAGGAGAAGCATATTTCCTAGAGAAGCATATCATGCTTGGTAAAGTGTAGGGTCAATGAAGAAAGGGAAGACCCTCAACGAGATGGATAGACACAGTGGCTGCAATGATGGGTTTAGGGTAGCAAGGTTCATGAGGCAGGCACAGGACCAGGCAGTGTTTCTGCTATACAAAGGGTAATTATGAGTCAGCAACAACTCAATGGCACCTAAGAAAAACATACTTTCTATTAAATTTTGTTGGTTTAAATACTTTCTTGAGAAATAACAGACACCATTCATATTATATTTTAATATGGTGAGAGACTACAGTATATTGTTTTCATTGTTGTTAAGTGCTGTCAAGTCATCTTTGACTCATAGTCACCCTAGGCACAGCAGAACAAAACACTGGCCAGTACTGTGCCAGCCTCATGATCCCTGCTATAATTAAGCTCATTTTTGCAGCCACTGTATCAATCCATCCCATTGAGGGCCTTCCCCTTCTTAATTGACCCTCCACTTTACCAATGTTGATATCCTTCTCCAGAGAATGGTTCCTCCTTACAGTAGCTGAGATCATATATATA
>NW_006921663.1:9303773-9305785 GCF_000298275.1 Orycteropus afer afer
CAGAGCTCTCCATTGTATGTAGTCATTTTTTTTTTTTTCTACTGAAGTTTTATATGATGCATTATGAGAACTGTCAGCAGACATGCTACAACTACATTGAAAAGCAAATAGTATTCCTTAAAATATATATATGTTTTTTCCTTTCAGAGTGAAATGCAAGAAGCAAGACATCTCAATTCATGGCCCAACAACTTTTTAAATTATTGAAAGTATCTCAATTCAATTAGAGTGAATTTCAAAATGACTTATGAGATCTTTCACTTTTATTTTCTCTTTTTGATTTCTTTGTCCAAAATCTTAATAATATAAAGCAAAAATTATATAAGAATATGGGTTATTTAAAGTTTATTTTGCTTTGTATTAAACAACTATCCTCTAATATTTCTACTATGGTATTAACTGATGAATAATCTACTGAATATAAAAAGGAAGCAAACTTATTTAATTTTTAATAGAAAAATGTAAACCCTTATCATGATAGAATAATGTCTTCATTGTTCACTATTTCTAGTGAATCATCTGGAGAGCAATATATTAGTATTTTAGAAAGATGTATTAAAATATATTGCTTTAACTCTGTAAATTAACCTTCTTAATGAGCTGATGTTGATTACAAAATTTTAATAGCAATTTTTTGGGGATTGAAAATGTGTATTATTTTTAATAATCCTTATTATAACGTTAATTAAATAATCATTATGTACCAGATATTTCATGGAATTTTAATAACCTTCTTCCATGTTCAAAGATTTCTAAATTCTTGAGTGGTTAATATTTTTTAAATGATTCAATTCTGAACCACAAGATAATGTAAATCATTGCCTTGCTTGTCTGTGCTATTTTCTTATGCAAATTAAATTTGACGCCCTGCCATCCAGTTGATTCCAACTCATAGAAACCCCTGTACATAAACTAGGAAGGAGGCTATTGTTTAAACAGAACAAGGGGCTATTTCATGGTTTACAATTAAGAAAGGTGTGCATCAGTGTTGTATTGTTTTGTCATATTTAATCAATGTGTATCTTAAGAAAATAATCTGAGAAGCTGGACCACATATAGAAGAACATAGCATCAGGACTGAAGGAAGACTCATTAACAACCTGCAATATACAGATGACAAAATCTTGCTTGCTGAAAGTGAAGATGACTCAAAGCACTTATTGTTGAAGATTAAAGACTACGGGCTGCAGTGTGGATTACACCTCAAGATAAAGAAAACAAAAATTCTCAATAAGCAATATCATGATAAATGGAGAAAAGATTGAATTCTCCAAAGATTTCATATTACTTGGTTCCATAATCAACACTCATGGAAGCAGCAATCAAGGAATAAGACTTTATATTGCACTGGGAAAACCTTCGGCAAAATAATACTTTAAATCATTAGCAAATAAACAAGCAACCAACATATTTTCAATGGAGAGAGGCTGAAACCATTCTCATTACCAACAGGAACCACACAAGGATGTCTTCTATCTCCATTTCTCCACTTCTATTAAACATTGTATTGAAAGTCCTAGCCAGGCAAGAAGGCAAGAAAGTGAAATCAAAAACATTCAGATTGGTAAGGAAGAAGTAAAGCTATCCCTATTTGCAGAAGATATGATCCTATACATAGAAAATGCAAGAGACTCAGCAAGAAAACTACTGCAACTTACTGAAATATTTAGAATAGTGCTAGGATCCAAGATCAAGTAAAAAAAAAAAAAATATATATCAGTTGGATTCCTCTACACCAACAAAAAGTTCTCTGAAAAGGAAATAAGGAATCAATACCATTTACCAAAAAGATAAAATACATGGGAATAAATATTACCATGAATGCAAAAAACTTACACAAAAAAAAACTACAAAACACTACTTCAAAAAACTATAAGAGGGAGGCGGGGCAAGATGGCAGACTAGGCAGAAGGATTTCACAGACCCTCTTCAACAAAGACAAGGGAAACCAATTAACACAGACACAGAAGATAATCTTGGACCCCTGAGCCTTGAAGGAAAGGATGCAGATT
>NW_006921663.1:9308724-9314907 GCF_000298275.1 Orycteropus afer afer
CATACCATGCTCATGGATAGAAATATTGGACATTGTAAAAATGTAAATACTACCAAAAGTAATCTATACATTCAATACAATGCCAATCCAGATTCCATTAACATTAATTAAAAACATGGAAAAAACAATCACTAATTTTATACAGAAAGGAAAACAACCACAGATAAGGAAGACATTACTGAAGAAGAAGAAGAAGAAAGTAGGAGATCTCACACTCAGATCTAAAAAATTAGTATACAGTCACAGTTGTCAAAACAACCTGGTACTTGTACAACAACAGAAACATAGACCAATGGAATAGAACTGAGAACTTAGGAATAGATCCATCAACCTATGGTCAGCTGATTTTGAGAAAGGACCCAAGCCCATTAAATGGGGATGGGATAGTCTCCTTTACAAATGGTGCTGTCAAAACTGGATTTCCATTTGTAGGAAACTGAAACAATATCCATACCTCACATCATACATAAAAACGAACTCCAGATGCATTGAAGACTTAAATTTGAAGCCTGAAACTGTAAAGTTGATCAAAGAAAATTAGGGGAAACTTATGGGTCCTAGTTTATGGCATAAATAGATTGTCAAGTATAACAGAAGATACACAAACAGTAGAAGATACACTAGGTGACTGGGGATCTTCTACAAATTAAATTCTTAGGTGCATCAAAAGACTTCTTCAAAAGAGTAAAAATAGAACCTACAGAATGGAAAAGAAAAAAAGAAAAAATTGGCTATGATATATTGGACAAAAAATTTATCTCCAAAATTTATAGAAAACTCCAACACCTCAACACCAAAAATATAAACAATCCAATTAAAAACTGGGCAGAAGACATTAACAGACACTTCACCAAAGAAGGTAATCTGGCAGCCAACAAATACATGAAAAAAATTTCATGATCATTAGCCATTAGAAAAATACAAACAAAAACAACCATGTGATATCATCCCACCCATGGTTAATAACAAATTTCAACAAGACAAATTGAGACTCTCATACACTACCGGTGGGACTGTACAATGATACAATCACTGTGGAAATTAATATGGCGATTCCTTAAAAAGTTTGGAATAGAAATAAGATTTGATTCAGCAATCCCATTACTAGGTATATATCCTAAAGAAGTGAGAGTTAGGGCACAAATATGTATATGCACATCCATGTTCATTGCATCACTATTCACAATAGCAAAGAGATGGAAATAACATATTCGTTGTTGTTGTTGTTATGTGCCATCAAGTCAGACCCGACTTGTAGTGACCCCTCCTTGGGATTCCCAGGCAGTATCACTACAGAAGTAGATTGCCCAACCTTCCTTCCGAGCAATGGTTTGAGGAATGGATAAACGGTGGTATATATACACAATGGAATACTATGCAAACCTAAAGAATAATGTTGAATGTGCAAAACACTGCATAATGTGGGTGAACTTGGAAGATATTATGCTGAATGAAATAAATCAATCACAGAAGGACAAATATTCTATTAATCCATTATTTTAAGAACTCACAGAAAGGTTTATACATGTAAAAAAACATTATTTGTTTTTTTCCAGAGATGGAGGAGAGGGGAAGGGAGAGAAAATTCCTACATCAGTTTGGGGAAATATATATACCAAAGATTATTAGTGGTTACCAGGGGTAGGAGGAGGGATGGCGGAAGAGGAAGATTTTGTATGGGGTGGGGGTCATTGCGTTTATGTTAAAGGTAGTGGAATATTTTGGAAAAGAGAGCAATGATGGTGGCACAACATGAAAAATATCATCATTGTCTATGTTTTCACCACATATAAAAGTGGAATGAAAATAAAACAAAAATGTTGAAGAGTAAAAATGTCACTTTGAAAACAAAAGTTTTCTTAATCCAAGCCATGGCATTTTCAGTTGCCTCATATGCATGTAAAACTTTGAAAATGAATAAAGAAGACTGAAGAAGAGCTGATTTTTGTTATTATTGTTGTGGTGGTGGTGTTGGGAAAGAATACTGAAAGTCCTGTGGACTGCCAGAAGAGCTTACAAATCTCTCCAAAAAGAACTAACGCCAGAATACTCCTGGGTAGCTTGAATGGTCAGACTTTGTCTCACCTACTTTGGTCATGTTGTCAGAAGAGATCATTCCCCAGAGAAGGATATCATGCTTGGTAAAGTGGAGGGTCAGCAAAAAAGGAGAAGACCCTCAATGAGATGGATTGACACAATGGCTACAATGAAGAGCTCAAGTAGAGC
Source organism: Orycteropus afer afer (assembly GCF_000298275.1). Lineage (NCBI taxonomy): Eukaryota > Metazoa > Chordata > Mammalia > Tubulidentata > Orycteropodidae > Orycteropus > Orycteropus afer. The sequence continues at coordinate 9,310,951 of NW_006921663.1, forward strand.
AAATATTGTGAGGATAGTACCCGACAATGAAGTTTTTCATTCTGTCGTACATAGGGTCTCTATGAGTTGGAGCTGATTCAATAACACCTAACAACAACAACACATATAAATTTATGATAAAGACCAAATATATGACTTATAAAATAAATCACCACTGCTAACTCTCAGATGATTTGATAAATTAACATAAAATCAAGTGCTTCATTAAAAGATTGTAACAATTTAAAATTGTTTTTGTACTATTAGGAAAACCAATTGCTCAACTTTACTTAACAAAAATGGCATAAATCCTCAAACATTTAATATAAACAACTAATAAAAGTGAGGCCCTTACACATATTTAAATCTCAAATTTGATTTTGATTTTTCTAAGACCTTAGAGAGTCAACAGTCTTAAAATCCAGGATTGCTTAAATTTCTAAATCATGGATTTTGTTGTTGTTGTTGTTGTAGTTATTTTCATTTAATTTCTCACAATCAGCAACATTTGAAGCTTTGGGTAAAGAGTTTTACATAAACTTTGTTTTAATAAAAAGGAAGATGTGCTGGAAGCATTCCTCAGAACTAAAGGGAACTTAAAAGCATTTTGCTACAGGGTTGAGAGATTGCAGTAGGGAAAGGAGAATCATCTATTTCTCCATCTCTGTGTTTACTGGGTTGAAATGTACTAGGTAAGAGGAATATAAAAATCCCAGATGATAAAGAGTGAAAGTCAAAGAGAAAAGAGAAAAAAAAACAAATGTCTTGTTTTACCTTTTATGAGTTTAGGATATCAGTTTACAAGGTTCCATAGACTATCATAATATAATAGATGCAAAGAAAAATCTGTGTATTCATCAGTTAAAACACTAGCACCAGCACATCAAGTCTCAGACGAATAAACTGCAGGCTAAAAAAAAAAAAAAAAAAAAAAAAAATGTTCCAAGAATTCTTTGGTTGTTCACCAGTAAAAAGATACTGAATATGGTTGATATATAGAAATCAATGATTCTGCCATGGTTTTTCAGTGATAAGAATCCAAGTGATCACACAATGCAGATTATGAGATACCTAAGTTAGACCATTCATCAAAAAGAGGTTCTGACTTAATTTGAAAGGGATGGTAGCAAACATCTTCACTTTAGCTGAGTATTCTTTTGTGACATATCAGGGGAAAGTGACCCTTAGGTCTTGGTAGTGCTAAAAAGACTGGATGTGGATTACACTAGCCTCAGACCTTCAGAAATAAGCAATGAGGACAGAAGTTGCCACCTAATTACAAAGTAAAATAATTGGAAGACATTAAGTAATGTGAACTCAAAAACCCTAAAAACAAAAACAACAAAGCCATTAGTTTTCACCAAGTAGATTCTGACAAACTGCAACCATAAGCATTAGTGTACAGCTGTTCCACAGGGTTTCTTTGCTGTAATTTACAGAAGCAGATCCTCAGATCTTTCTTTTGTGGTATAGCTGAGTGGGTTTTAACTTCCAACCTTTGGGTTAGCAGCTGATCCCAAACTGCTTGTGCCTCCCACACAATCATGTGATTGTTGTTAGGTGCCTTCAATCAGTTTCCCACTCATAACAACCTTGGGTAAAACAAAAAAATGATTGAGTCCTCCTCCATCCCCAAAATCTTTGCCATGGGTGAGCCCATCATTGCAGCCACTGTGTCAATCCATTTCATTGAGGGTCTTCCCTTCTTTTGTGATATTCTACTTTGGCAAGCATGATACACTTCTTCAGGTACTGGATCCTTCTGATAACATGACAAAAGTGCTTGAGACAAAATGTGGCCATTCTCCCATCTAAGGAGCATTCTGGCTGTAGTTCTTCCAAGACAGATTTGTTCATTCAGATAGCAGTTCATGGTACTTTCAACATTCTCTGCCAACATCATTACTGAAATGCATCAATTTTTCAGTTTTAATTTTTCATTGTCCAGCTTTCACCAGCATACAAGGCTATTGAAAATACCATGGCTTATCTCAGGTGCACCTGAGTCTTCAAAGTGAAATCTTTGTTCGTTATCACTTTAACATGGTCTTTTGCAGCAGATTTTCCCAGTGTGATATGCCATCTGATTTCTTGACTATGGTTTCCATGTTAATTGTTGATTGTAGATTTAAGTAAAATGAAATCCCTGACAATTTTAATCTCTTCTGCCTTTATGGTGATGTTGTTTACTTATAAATTTGTCAGGATTTTTGTTTTCTTTATGTTGAAGTATAATCCATATTGAAGACTGTAGTTTTATATCTTCATCAATATGTGGTTTAAACCTTCACTTTCAGCTGGCAAGTTTGTGTCATCTGCTTATTGAAGGTTGTTGTGTTGGGCTGGATTTTCTAGAGAAGCAAAGCCAGTAAACCTTAGAGAGATAGAGAAAGAGCCAGAGAGAGATTTATCTTAGGAAAATGGCTCACACACTTATAGAGGCTGGCAAGTCCCAAGGTCTTGGGCCAAGTGTCAAGCTGGAGGCCTTTACAGACTTATGCAGCTGCAGTGGCTAACGAGTTCAAGGCTGACAGGCAGTATACTGGCTGTTCACTCCAATGGATGACAAATCAGAGATCACCAGGGCAAATGATAGATTGTTTGCTCATGAACAGTTATAGGCAGCACAACAGGATCTAGATCCACAAAAAAAATGTCTCATTTTCCCAGAATGACCATAAATATATTGGAAGTAAGCCACACCCCAAAGAAAAGCTCCTTTCAATGGATTGGCTGCCCATAACATATACATCCGATGTCATCATGGGAATAACCCACATCACAACTGCTTAAACCACTCAAAATTGTGGTCCAGCCAAGTTGACACACAACTCCAACTATCACAGTTGTTAATGAAATCCCTCCAATTCTGACATTGTGTTCTTCGTCATATAATATACCTTCTCAAATTATCTGCTGAGCATATAGATTGAATAAGTATGGTGAAATGATATAACCTCAAGACACACCTATCTTGATTTTAAAGCATGCTGTATCTCCTTGTTTTTTTTTTAAACAATTGTATCTTAGTTTATGTAGAGTTTCCTCATGAGCACAATTAAGTGTTCTGGCATGCCCATTCTTTGCAATGTTATCTACAATTTGTTATGATATGCACAGTCAAAAAGTAATCATCTTTGTATTGAATGCTAGTGTGGGGCCAGGCAGTGTTTAGTTCTGCTGTGCATAGGGTTGTTTTGAGTCGAAGACTCAACGGCACCTAACAACAAACAGCAACAAAAATTTTACTTGTGTGTTACATGAATGATATTCTTTGATAAGTTTTGCATTTAGCTGGATCACCTCTCTTTAGAATGGGCACAAAAGATGGATCTCTTCCAGTAATTTGGTGTAATAGTTGTCTTCCAAATTTCTAGGCATAAACAAGTGAGCACCCTACATCTCTTTGTTGAAGAATGTCAATGGGTACTCCATCAATCCCCACAGCCTTGTTTTACACCAATTCATATTTTGGAGCTTCTTCTTTTAAGAACATTAGTCCTTGATCATATGTTGCCTCAAAAATGGTGAAATGTCAACTAGTTCTTTTTGATATGGTGATTTGGGGTACTCCTTAGATTTTCTTTTCATGCTTCCTGTATTGTTCACTATTTTGCCCATAGAATCCTTCAATATTGCAATTCAACTTTGAATTTTTTTCTTCTTTGTTTTTCAGGTTGAGAAAAGCTGGGCACGTTCTTTGTTTATCTAATTCTAGGATTTGTATATTCCATCATAATACTTTGTTTTGTCTTCTCAAGCTGCCCTTTGAAATCTTCTTACATCTCTCTTATTTCTTCATTTGCCTTAGCTACTCTCCATTCAAAAACTAATTTGAGTCTCTTCTGACATCCATTTTGATCTTTCTTTCCTTATTTGTCTTTTTATTTATTTATTTTTTTAATTAGGATTTGGGTGAAGATTTACAGAGTAAATTCACTTTTCATACAGCAGTTCACATATACTTTGTCTCATGTC
>NW_006921663.1:9322473-9334061 GCF_000298275.1 Orycteropus afer afer
TTTTCTTTGTTGAAGAGGGTCTGTGCAATCCTTCTGCCTAGTCCGCCATCTTGCCCCGCCTCTCCTTATTTGTCTTTTTAATGAAACTTTTTTTCTTCATTTATGATATTCTTAATGTCATCCCACAACTTACTTGATCTTCTATTTTGGTGGTCAGTGTGTCAAATCAATTCTTCAGATGGTACCTAAAATTAGGTTGGATATGATTGAGCTTATATTGTGGATCTCATGGATGGGTTTTAGTTTTCTTTAGCTTCAATTTGAACTTGTGTGAGAGCAATATATGGTTTATTCCACAGGCAGCTCCTGGTTTTACATTGATTGATGATTCTGAGCTTCTCCATCACCTTATCTGTCAGTTTGTCCACCACTCATCTGTCAGTTTGTTGTACTTTCATGGCTTCTGTGTTGCTGTGGTGCTGAAAGCTATGTCACCAGTATTTCACAGATGCTAGTACGGAAGTAAGGTTGGGCAATCCTACTTCTGTAGTGATACTGCCTCGGATACCCAAGGAGGGGTCGCTATGAGTCAGGTCAGACTCGACGGCACTTAACAACAACAACAACAACAATATGGTCACCCATGGTAGACAGGTTTTAGCAGAGGTTCCAGACTAAGACAGATTAGAAAGAAGGATTTTCTGAGAAAAATGGCCACTGAAAACTTATGAATGCTGTGATTAGCCCACATATATGTGTACTTATAATGCATACTAGCATCCACATGAGGAAAGATAACCCAAATACATTATAGGAGTTTATCATTTTAGTATTATTTTAATGTTATATATTATGTATGTTATCATTTATATTTTATTCATATGCTTTCAGTAAACCATAATTATTTTATTGCTTATTAAGAAAACTAAAATCCATATACACTTTTCTACGTACAGATCATGGATTCATTTCACAACTTTGTAATAAAAACAATTATGAAATTTATTTTAAACAATAGAGATGAAATAAAGTTAAACATTGTTGCTTTAAGAAATTCTTCCTATAATTTGTCCAAAATATTGTAAATATACTAATCATTCATATATACAAATTTCCAACTGCTTCTCTGAATTTGATTGCAATATATATTTGTAGGAATTCTCTAAATTACTTAAACTGCACAGAGATGTATTTAAATCAACTTTTATAAATGTCTTTGAATACAGTCTATCTAATCAATTCAATTACTTATGCTTTCATTTATTTATTTATTCCATAACCATGAATTGTGAAATATTGTGAGGGAAAAATCTCTGTTACTCCTGAATTTTTTTGACCATTTTTTTCATGAACATCTTTTGATTAGTTGCACTGACAGCTTTGTGTGCTAGAATACATTTTCAAGAGTGTTTGTAGAAGAAAAATATTTCAGATATAAAGATAGTTTCTCCCTTTAGAGCAGAGAGTAAGTTTATGGGTTGTCCTATACAGCAAATATTTAATCTCTCTTCATGGCAGTTTTGGAACATTTGCTTGAAATTCATTATGAAATAATTGTGATTTTGAAGCTTAGAGATTATCAATTGGAACACAAAACCAATGTATGAACAATATTCTTCTACACCTGTCATATTATCACCTATGAGCATTAGGGGGCATACAGAATAGAACAGACATGAAGTTCTTACAGGCTGGTATGTTACACACAATAAAGGTCTTGGTTTCCGATCCAATATTCTCATGGCTTCTACCTGCATCCATAAAACTATGGTAAGCTATCTTGTTAGTACACCACTCATCTCTTAGTTTGTCATAATGTGGTGGCTTGGATGTTGCTGTGATGCTGAAAGCTATGTCAGTGGTATTTTAAATGCCAGCAGGGTCACCCATTTCAGCAGTGCTTCCAGACTAAGACAAACTAGGAAGAAGGGAAGGGTCAAATCCACTTCTGAGAAACATTTGCCACTGAAAAGCTTATGAATAGCAGCAAAATATTGTCACACACAGTATTGGAAGATAAGCCCCTCAGGTTGGAAGCCACTCAAAACATAAGTGAGTTAGAATTATCTAGTCCCAATAGAGTAAATTTAATGGAGAGCATGGAGTAAAGCTTTCTGGAACTTCACTTACTAATGTGACATGATTCAAAATGAAAATTAAAAAAAAAAAAACAAAAAAAAAAACCTTCAAATATCCTTTAATAATTGGAACATGGAATGAATGAAATATGAAGGTAGGGAATTTGATAGTTGTCAAAAATGAAATTGAATGCATAAAGATGGCTCCCTTGGCTTTAGAGAGCTGACAAGGAATGATACTGGCCATTTTGAATTGGACAATCATATAGTTTACTACAGTGAGAATGACAAATTAAAAAGAAATGTTGTATTCTTTTTCAAAAAAGAATGATTCAAGATCTATCATGAAGTACAGTGCTGTCAGTGATAGGATAATATCCATGAGTCAACAGAGAAGATGAGTTAATACTACTATTATTCAGATATATGCATCAACCACTAAAGGCAAAGATGAAGAAACTGAAGATTTTTACCAATTTCTGTAGTCAGAAATCAACCAAATATGTAATCAAGATGTACTGATAATTATTGGTGATTGAAATGTGAAAGTTGGAATGTCAGTGGTATTTTAAATGCCAGCAGGGTCACCCATTTCAGCAGTGCTTCCAGACTAAGACAAACTAGGAAGAAGGGAAGGGCCAAATCCACTTCTGAGAAACATTTGCCACCGAAAAGCTTATGAATAGCAGCAAAATATTGTCACACACAGTATTGGAAGATAAGCCCCTCAGGTTGGAAGCTTCAAAAGAAGAAACAATGGTAATTTTAAAATAAAAAAAGGTGATGCATATGATGCCAGAGATTACATGATAGACTTTTGAAGATCATTGATTTAGTCACTGAAAATAGCTTTTTTAACAACATAAACAGTAGACTATACACATGGAACTTGCCAGATGGAATGCACAAGAATCAAATTGCCAACACATGTCAGAACAGACAACGGAGAAGCTCAATATCATCAGTCAAAATAAAGCCAGGCACTCATTGTGGAACGGGCCATCAATTGCTCATATGAAAGTTTAACTAAAACTTGAAGAAAATAAAAACAAGTCCACAAGAGTCAAAATAAAATCTTGAGCATAACCCACATGAATTTAGTGACTATCTGGAAAATAAATTTGAAACATTTAACACTAATGATTGAAGACTAGATGATTGTGGGATAATATCAAGGACATCAATCATGAAGAAAGTGAAAGGTCTTTAAAAAGACAAGCAAGGAAGAAAAGACCAAAAAAGATACCAGGTATGTATGTGGAATGAGAATTCCATTCAGATACATAATTTGCTATTGAACCAAGAGTAGCTAGAAGGAATGAAAGAAATGATGAAACAAAAGGCATGAAAAAATGCTTCCAAATGACAGCTTGAGAAGAAAAAGTGAAGGATTATAAAGAAATGTGCAAAGACCTAGAATTAGAAAACTGAAAGGCAGGAACAAGCTCAGGATTTCTCAGTATGAAAGAACTGAAGAAAAATGTCAAGCCTTTAGTTGCAATATCAAAGGACTCCAATAGGAGCTCTGGCGGTGTAGTGCCTAAGATATTTGACTGTTAACCAGAAGGTTTTGGGTTCAAATCCACTAGCAACTCCTTGGAAGGAAGAGTCGGCAATCTACTTCTTCAGAGATACCACCTCAGAAGCCCAACAATAGGTTGCCATGAGTCGGAACCAACTCAATGGCAGTGGGTTTTTCTTTTCTTTCTTTCTTACTTTTTTTTTTTTTTTTAATAGTCAAATTATTGAACCACACAATAAGCATCAAAACAAGATGGAAGGAATACACAACTGTTGTACAAGAAAGAATTGGTATGCGTTCAGCCATTTAAAACCAAAAAAAAAGAAAAAAAAACACTGCCTTGGAGTCAGATCCTACTCATAGCGATCCCTCTTTGGGTTTCTGAGGTGGTGTCACTATGGAAGTAGCTTTCCCAACCTTGTCTCCCAGGAGTGGTTGGTGGGTTTGAACCACCAGTCTTCTGGTTAGTAGTCAAATGCCTTAGGCACTATGTCACCAAAGCTCCCCAGTCATTTTAGGAGGTAGCATATTACTAAAAAAGAAAACAAAAAAAGTATTGAAGAAGTTAAAGCTGCATTGAACAAAATGGGAAAACAGAAGTCTCCAGGAATTGGTGGAATGACCAATGAAATGTTTCACCAAACAGTTACACTGCTGAAAATATTCACTTGTATGTCCAGAAGTGTGGCAGATGGGTACCTGGCCAAATTACTTGAAGAAATCCATTTTGTGCCCATTCCAGAGAAAGGTGATCCAAAAGAATATGGAAATTATTGAACAAAATCAATCATTAATAGCACATGCATGTAAAATATTGCTGAAAATAATTCAAAAACCATTGCAGGAGTACACAGAAAGAGAACTTCTGGAAATTCAATCAAGTTCAAAAGAGGATATGGAATAAGAGATAGAATTGCTGAGGAGCCTTTGCTGAAAGTAAAATACAACAGAAAGATTTTTGCCTGTGTTTTATAGATGATGCAAAAATATTCAACTGTGTGGATCATGACAAATGATAGATAACAAGGCATGAGGAGAGCAGACACTAAACTGTGCTCCTAAGGAACTTGTACATAGACAAAGAGGCAGTCATTCACATAAAAGAGGCAGTCATTCACATAAAACATGGAATTTTACATGGTTTAAAATCAAGAAATGTGTACATCAAAGTTACATCCCTTCACTATTCTGGGGACTTTTTTTTTGTTGTTGTTGTTTTTGCCGTTGAGTCGGCCCCAACTCATAGTGACCCCTCCTTGGGTTTCCGAGACAGTTTCACTATGGAAGTAGGATTGCCCAACCTTCCTTCCGAGGAGTGGCTGGTGGGTTTGAACCACCAGCCTTCTGGTGAGCAGTCAAGTGCCTTAGGCACTATGCTACCAGAGCTTCTCACTAGATAAGCAGAATTTGATCCAGGAATGCATGATCATTGAGATCAATAATTTAATCAGCAAATTAAAGAAAGACAAATGTTTATGTTTCTTGGATCATGAAGGAGACACATATCTGCACAATTGCATACGAATATGGAATGTAGTCAGCTACAGTTATTTATATAAATTTGACTCCATAGGTACTCTGACAAGAGGGAAAAAAAAGACTTCCAATGATAATGTAAGGAAGAAATCAATACTCAAACTCTCAAACAAGAAGGGGAATAAAGATCATTATGTATTCAGTACATGGGCATGTATAGAGAGTTCATTTTATGGTCGGGAAGCTTGCTAGTTTTGACTTCTGTGCAAAGGACAATGGCTGACTTGACAGGGTGGAATAATGTGAGTTTTGGTACACTATATTAGTTGCACTATTCTAACTCATATCAAATGAACTTACCCCAATTTGGGTGAATGAATGTATATAATATATATCATAAAAAAATTATGATATATGCTATGTAATATTATATAGTTCTATATAATATTATATTGTCAATTTTTTCATGCGACAAAATTGAAGATTGAGAACACACACTTGCCTCCCCTTTACTTTCCACCTTAGTTTATGGCCTCAGATGCATGAAAGTGAAGGAAATGTGTACTTAAAAGGAATTGATAACATTGTTGGAGAAAAAAATGATCCATTACTAGATTAGAAATTATGAAGGCAGAAATGGTATGAATGGCAAAGGAAGTCATAAGCTAAATGTTCAGCGTTGTCTAAAAGTGTAGATGCTCTTTTGATGATCTAACCTGAGAGAAAATTAATTGTACCAATCAGTAATCCCAAAAACTAGAGAAAAATGCTTTGTTTAGGCAGAAATAATGAATACTGGACTGAGTGTGGCAGAAGAATGTTTCTTTCCCTTTGGAAATCCATAAATGAAAAGACCCCACAACCAAAGAAAATCATTACAACCCTCTACCCTGCGGACATTAAAAAGGTGAAAGACTTTAAGAAACAGAAAAGCAATTCAGATAAACTTGGTATAAATTATAATAAGATGATCAAACAAATATCCTATTGTCATAGGGTATGTTCTCTAGAGAAACAAAACCAGTGATGCTTATATATGTATGTTGTTGTTGTTGTTATGTGTTGTCTAGTCAGACCTGACCCATTGCAACCCCTCCTTGGGTTTCCAAGGCAGTAGCACTATGGAAGTAGATGGCCCTATCTTCCTTCCAAAGAGTGGCTGGTGGGTTTGTACTGCCAACCTTCTGATTAGCAGTCAAGTGCCTTAGGCACTACGCTACCAGAACACGGGAAGTCCCAAGTCCATGGATCAGATGTCAGGCTGGAGGATTCTCCTGACATACGTAGCTGCAGGAGCTGGCAAATTCAAGACTGGCAGGTTAAATAGCAGGCGTCTATCTCGAAGGCTGCAGAAGCTAACTTAGAGCAAGAATGTCAGGCAATTCTGCAGGCCACTGACTCTAGTTTCAAGAATGAGAGGTCAGATGATGGCAAAAAGATCCAGAATAAGCAAAAAGCCAAAGAGTTTGCCAGAATATATGTATATTTATTGGATGCAAGCCACAATCCCTGAAGAAACTCCCTTTCAACTGATTGGCTGCTCACATAAAATTTTGTCATGTGGTAATTACAGTATGCTGTTGTTGTTATGTGCCATAGCGTCAGACCCGACTCATAGCAACCCCTCCTTGGGTTTCTGAGGCAGTATGACTAAGGAAGTAGATAAAATCTTATTCTGGAGGTGATTACATTACACCATATCACAAAATGGAGGATGGGCACATCATTACATATGAGTCAAACTACATTAAAACTGCCAAACAACTGAGAATCATGGCCCAGCCAAGTTGACATACAGCTTTAATCATTACACTGATCAAAAATAGAACCATCTCCACTAAGTCTCTTATTCATTTACCTATTTACTTTATTTATTTCACATTCGTTGTCGTCGTTGTTTTGCCATCGAGTTGGCCCTGACTCATAGCGACCCCTCCTTGGGTTTCCAAGGCAGCATCACTATGGAAGTAGGATTGCCCAACCTTCCTTCCGAGGAGTGGCTGGTGGGTTTGAACCGCCAGCCTTCTGGTTAGCAGTCAAGTGCCTTAGCCACTATGCTACTAGAGCTCCCTTATTTCACATATAAAAAGTAAAATTTTACTGTTAATGTATTTTGAGAGTTGTTTTCACCTTGTTTCCCTCTCTGACCCCACATAAGAATATGTGCCCATAAGGACACATCCATGTTCATCACTAATTGAACATGGCTTGAAAATAGTCAATTAATAGAAACAAATAAAAAAAATAAACAATAAAAACTTAACAAATAAAAAGAAATAGCAACCAAAAAATCATTAAAATTTTGAGTAAATAAACACAGTGAGAAAGATGCTCCAAGTCCAACAAATAAAAAGAAAAAGGCTGTAACAAGACAACAAATAATATATCCAAAATTATAGACAAAAGTCTGTATTGGAAGAAAATAATTTTTTCCAAGATGTAAGAGGATATCAAGTCCATGAAATAGAAGTAAAAGAATAGTGAAACGGGTAGGATTTTTCAGATCTAATAGGGGCTCCTAATCAGTTAACTTTAAGTTAAGCTAAAGAAAATTTAGCTTGGGTGGACTTGGTATAATCAGGTGAGCTCCTTAAAAGGGTGTTGGCTATTGACAGCCTCAAAGTAGTAAGTGAAAATTGTGAATTGCCTGTGGAGAAGAAAAGCTTATAGAAGCTGAGGGCCTCAGCCCTATAACTACAGGAACAGAATTCTATCAACAAACTGAATGAGAGTTTTGAAAAAGAACCCTGATCTACAGATGAGAATGCTGTCTGACTGACGCCTTATTGATCACAGCCTTGTGTGACCCTGAACAGAAGACCCAACTAAATCCTGCCTGAATTACTGACCTGTGGAAATTGTGACATAATAAATATATGCTGTTCCAAGCTACTAAATTTCAGTAGCTTGTTATGCAGAATAGAAAAACAGTATATTGCAGAACTTCAAAGCCAAAAATATTTTAAGCAGGGAAAAAGTGATTGATGGTTTTGCATGTTACTAAGAGGACAAAAATATTTAGGATAGGTGAATAATCTTTGTTTAATCATGTGTAGATCATCAATAAATTTAACTGATTTGGACTGTTGACTATGCAGTGTTAGGTACAAAGATGTGTGTTGGTAGTAAAGTGGAAGGAGAACTAATGGAAAACATGAAGTAAACTTGCATGAGAAATTTGAAAATAAGGTGAGATCATCAAAGAAGTTTGCTAATGGGGAATGCAAATGAGGGGGGATGTTTTCTTTTAGGGTTGTCAATACCTTCTTTTTTTTTTTAAACATGAGAGACTTGAGAATTTTGAAAGAATCTTTAAATATTTAATTGAGGAATACTGAGCATATATGTAATGAGGTAATCAATACAATATATTCAGTTTCTTATTAAATGTTTTCTCATTTGATCTAATGTTCTCAGAGATTAGTCTTTCACTATAAGTTTCTAAGAAAAAAAAATTAAAAACAAAATAGAAGGCTCAAGTTATTTTAATTAATAGAAAAGTACATTAGCTATATATTATCTGCTTTTTATAGATTTATTGGGCCAGGGATTTGCTTGGTTAACTATAACGATGAATTAACTTTTAATCTTTGGTGTAGTATTTATTCTGTTTACAGTTGATGGTATTACTGAATGTGTTGAATTGCCTCTTTTCCAGGAAGATCTACAACATTCTTTTAGAAATTCAAATATTCAAATCAACATATATATTTTTTTCTTTTACTTTATTAGTGATTTCAATTCAAGCAAAATACCTTTCTTCAATTAATTATTTTCCTTTCAAAATTGAAGGGCATAAAGTATAATTCTTAAAGAATTTATCATTATTTTGAAGAGCAAGCATTTTGATTTGAGTAGCAATATTACCTACCTGTTTTGTTATTCAATCATTTATGAGAGTGGACTATGTATTTTTTTTTTTTTTTACAGTGAACCCATCAGTCTCAAGTATTTTAATTTCTCTTATATTTTAAGAAATGTGCATTGAACCTTAAAGCATATTTTCCCCTCTGGTAATTATTTTGTATAAATAATAATTTAGGTAGAAGGTATTTTTTCAATCCATATTGAATGATGATTTGTAATAGTTAAGAACTTTATGTTAGTTGCAAGAACAAGATTATAATCTATGGTATTTTAATTATAATAAAAAAAGATATTTGAATATAAAAGGGAATGAAAGAGACAGAAAAAATCATGTGTTTGGATCTCACCATAGAAAGAAATCTAAAGAATGTAGTCAACTTTACAAATTTGTTTTATTTCACATCCACATTAAGTAACTAGAGAAAAAATGAAATAAATTATTTGAAAGTTGAAAATATAAAACCTAAAATCTTGTAGAGCCAATATGTGAACTTAGAATGATTATTCTTTACTGTTTTTTTTTCATAAAAAAAAAAAAATTAAGCTTCTGGTAATGTCACTAGATATCTAACATGTTCTTTACATCTAATTAATTACTAAATACCATGTATCTGGCTTATTAAGAGTTTTATAGCTTTTCATATCAGTAAAATATGACAATAGTTATGTATCACTGCACTGCTTAATACTATATTCCAGAAACTATGAAAGAATGGTTAAAATATACCCTTATCATGATATCTTTTGAAATAATAAATGCTATGAAATCAGACCCAACAAAGGACATGTCACAATTTGAACTCATTAATAATCAGAGAAATCTAAGCAGGAATGTTCTTGGAACTGAAGCAAAGATGGTTACTTGACACAGATGGCATAGCTTATTTCAGCATTCGAGCACTTCATTGCTATGTTTCCTTTTCTTTTTTTTTTGACAGAATGAATGTTGAAGGGTACCCCAAGGTTGGCTGCTGCTAAGATAGTTTTATCCTGTATTTTGGCTCTACTAGACAACCGATTTATTGTAACACTTGGAATAAGAGAGTATTTAAAATTGTAAGCAATTATAATTAATGAATGACAATAATGCTGCCACTAGAAATGTGAGAAATAATTTAAAAGGCTTAGAACTATTCATTGTGAAACTGCAATTGTTAGTAATAAAGTTTAAAATTTTACACATATAAAAGTGGTTAATTAATTATGTGCAATTTTTGGCAATTGATACAAATACTAGATGACTTTTATTTATATATTGGCTTTCAATTTTGAGGTTTAAAAAAATAATTCTTATACGATATCAACATACAAAAATCAGTTGAATTCCTCTACACCACAAAAGAGATCTCTGAAATGGAAATAAGGAAATGAATAACATTAACTATAGCTAACTATAGGAGCTCTGGTAGCATAGTGCCTAAGGCACTTGACTGCTAACCTGAAGGCTGGCGGTTCAAACCCACCAGCCACTTCTTGGAAGAAAGATGGGCAATCTACTTCTATACTGATACTGCCTCGGAAACCCAAGGAGGGATCGGATCTAACTTGAGGGCACGTAACAACAACAACAACATAGTTAACAAAAAGAAAATACTTGGGAAAAAATTTTACCAGAGATGCAAAAGATATATACAAAGAAAACTACAAAATTTTACTTCAAGAAACTTTGAGATATCTATAAATAGAAGAATATACTGTCCTCATGGATAGGAAGGTTGATCATTGTGAAAAAACAAATTATGAAAGTACACTGTGAAAGTACAAGATAATGTGTACATTTAATGTAATGTCTGTTCAGATTCCATCAACATTTTTTAAGGACATATATACTAGTCATTAATTTTATATGAAAGTGAAAGAGCCCTTTTATAACCAAAGCACTACCGAAGGAGAAATATAAAGTAGGAGGTCTCACACTCCTCTATCTCAAAATCTACTCTTCAGCCACAGTAGTTAAAACTGCCTTGTACTGGTACACTGACAGACACATACACCAGTGGAATAGAACTGAGAACCCAGAAATAGATTCATCCACCAATGATCAGCTGATCTTTAATCAAGGGCCAAAATCCATTTAATGGGGAAGAGATAGTCTGTTTAACAATTGGTGCTTTCAAAACTGTTATCCATTTGTAGAAAAGTGAAACAAGATCCATATCTCACATCATACACAAAAAACTAACTCCAGATGAATCAAAGACTTAAATATAAAACCTAAAACTATAAAAACAAAACCAAACCCACTGCCATCGAGTCAATTCTGACTTATAGTGACCACAGTTGGGTTACTGAGGCAGTAAATCCTTATGGAAGTAGATTGGCCCATCTCCCTTCTGCTGAGTGACTGGTGGCTTTCAACCTTCTGGTTAGCAGTCAAATGCTTTAGACTCTGCATCAAATGAGCTTCTTTCATGAGAAAAAACAATAAATAAATAAAATAGGGGCAAACTTAAGGGCTCCCATATACGGCATTGATAGACTACCAAACATAATTAAAAATGCACAAACAACAGAAGATAAACTGGATGATTGGGACTTTCTAAAAGTTAAATTCTTTTTTTTTTTAATTTTATTTTGATTTGGGTGAAGATTTACAGAGTAAATTCACTTTTCATACAGCAGTTCACATAGTATATTTTGTCTCATGTCATTGACCAAAATTTACAATGCAACAGCTCCCCTCCCACTTCCTCCCCATAGTTACC
>NW_006921663.1:9342106-9343095 GCF_000298275.1 Orycteropus afer afer
ACACTTCATGAAAGATGATATTCAGAAAGTCAATATAAAAATATGAAGAAATGTTTGTGATAATTAGCCACCAGATAGATGCAAATCAAAATAACAAGATGCCATCTCATCCCAGCATTAATAGTAAAGTTCAACAAGACAGAAAATAACAAATGCTGGCAAAGATGTGGAGAATTTGGTACTCTCATACACTGCTGGGGAGATGCTAAAATCATACAACCACTGTGAAAAATGGCATGCTGATTCCTTAAAAAGTTGTAAATAGAGATATCATTTTATCCAGCAACCCTACATATTTTAAATATGAGAGAGCAAGGACATGAATAGATATATGCATACCCATGTTCATCACATCACTATTCACAATAGTAAAGAGATGGAAACAACTTAAATGCTCATCAGTGGAGGAATGGATTAGCAAACTGTGGTACATACATACAATGGAGAACTTTGCAACAGTAAAGAAAAATATAGAATCCTTGAAACACCACATAACATGGATGGTCTTGAAGGATATTTTGCTAGGTCAAATTAGCCAATCACAGAAGGACAAATATTTTAAAAATCAAGGAAATATTTACACATGGAAGGAAATTTCCTTCATCGGTTACCAGGGATGGTGGGAGAGGGGAGAAGAATTGGTGTATTTATAAAAGACAAGTATTAATCAATGTGAGTGACCAGCACAGTAACACCAGGCAAAGCAAGACAGTGAGGTACAAAGAGGCACAGATGACAAAGATAAACTCTTATCCATACACAATACAACATTATCAGTAATAAAAAACATTAATCTATGAGTGCATACATAGGTAGACAAACCAACTGATCAGGTATGTCTAGGCAAAAAGGAAAATACTATATATATAAATTTGGTAGATGATAATTCTACAAACATATTTGTATGTACTATATGAATGTCTGGGAGCTCTGGTAGCATAGTGGCTAAGGCACTTGACTGCTAACCAGAAGGCTGGTGGTTCAAACCC
>NW_006921663.1:9343195-9354124 GCF_000298275.1 Orycteropus afer afer
TGGGGCAATCTACTTCTGTAGTGATACTGCCTCGGAAACTGAAGGAGGGGTCTCTATGAGTCAGGTCCAACTCGATGGCACATAGCAACAACAAACAACAACATATAAATGTCTATATATATAATAGAGATAACAGGGGGCAAAGTTATGATAATTTCTTAGCCACAGCCATTCACCTTGAGGGAACGAGTTATTGGACCCATGGGCTGGAGACCATGGTCACAGGGACATCAAGCTTAATTGGCAGAACATACTAAACTAAGACATCCTTCTACATCCTATTTTGATGAGTAGTGAAATGCTTGCAAGTAGCCATCTAAGCTGCAAGAATTGGTCTTTCCTTATCTGAAGCAAAAAATGAAGAAAATAAAAAATATATAGAAACAATTAGTACAAGTGACTAGTGGACCATGTAAAGCTCAACATACCTGATCCAGAGACCAAAAGAAATAAATGGTGCATGGTTGCCTGTGTCAACCACTTGGAAGGTGATAGGTAAGTGTAGGAGATTCTGGATAGAATGGGAGGAAAATGTAGAAAAAACTCAAAATCATAAAAAAAAAAAAAAACTTGTCTGATATACACTGGTGAAACCCCTGAAACTATGATCCCCTAGTCACCCTTCAGGTCTGGAATTGAACACACTCCCATCGCTTCCAGACAAACAAAAGATAGACATGTAAAGTGAGTATTTATACCAGGTAGCTGCACTCCTTAGAATAATCAACCATGGGACATTAGAAGGGCAATATTTGCACAGGGAGATAGCTCAAAGAATAGGAATTAATAGGAAAGAATGAAACAGGGAAAAGGTCATCAGAGGCAGGAAGTGGGAAGAGTTATCATATTATGGGGATTTCAATCACTGGCATGAAACAGAATGTATATGAACCATTGTACGGGAAATGGATTTGTTCTCTAAACTCTCAACCAAATCAAAATAAACTAAATAAATAAATAAAATGAAAAAAAATTCTTATATTTAACTCAGTATATTATTATTTAATGGAGAAGAGTGTTGATTTTCAAGTCAAGTTCTCTGACATTGACCTATAGTTATTACCAGATGGATATCTTTGAATTTGATAGCCAAACTCCCAGTGTCTCAAATTTTTTAGTATAGAATTTGACAAAATAATATGTAGCTCATGGGATTTTTGAGAGCATTGTATAAGTTCATATATATAAAGTACTTCAAACTGTTCCTGACACAACACATAAATATTAGCTATAATTATTGTGTCTTGTCTTGTGTGCTGTTTAAGTCACTTTTGACTCATAAAGTCCACGTAAGACCAAGCAGAACTGCCACATAAGGATACTACATCTGAAATCTTGACAGAAGTTGACTGCCACATCTTTTTTTTCCCACAGACCCAATGGTGGGATCAAATTGCTTACCTTTTTTTCAGCAGCCAAGAGCTTAACCACTGTGCCTCCAGAGTTCCTTGGGTCCAGAGAAGGAATTTCATGTTCTTTCTTAGGGAATAGAAATTCTAAATCACATTATTTATGCTGTGATCATCAGAATATTTTTTATAACTTGGTTATGGATTCATTATTGTTAGTTTCTGTCCAGTCAATTCTGACTCATGGGTACACCATATACACAGAGCAGAACTGCTCCATTGGACTCTGAAGGCTGTGACATTTTAAAAGCAGATCTTCAATCTGTTCCAAGGTCCTCTGGGAAGGTTTGAGCCACCAACTTTTTGCCTACTGGTTGAATGCTTAACCATTTGTGCAATTCAGGAACTCATAAGTAAATTCACTATCAAGACATTTTTAATATTTAGTAACCTCTGGTGGAGTAGTGCCTAAGACATTTGACTGCTAACCAGAAGGCTGACAGCTCAAACCTACCAGCCACTCTTCAGAAGGAAGACTGGGCAAACAATTTCTATATAGATACCACCTCAGAAACCCAAGGAGGGGTCACTATGAGTTGGGACTGTCTCGACAGAAGTGAGTTTGGTTTGGTTTAATGTATGAATGGACCCTGGTGGCACACTGGCTAAAGCACTCAGCTTCTAACCAAAAAGTTATTCAAGCCCATCAGCTACTTCATAGGAGAAAGATGTGGTAGTCTGCTTCCATAAATATTACAGTCTTGGAAGCCCTAAGAGGCAATTCTACTGTGTCCTATAAGGTCACTAGGAATAAGAATCAATTTGATGGGAATGAGTTTGGTTTGGCTTCAGTAACTATCTGTCCTGAAAATGTTGGTCATTGAATAAGGAAGATGAAAGAAAAATTGATGCATTTGAATTATAGAGTTGAGATTACTGAATATGGACAGCCAGAAGAAACAACTCTGCCTTGGAAGAAGTATAGCCAGAAGTGAGGAAGGCAAGACTTCACCTCTCTTGCTTTGGTTGTGTTGTCAGGAGGGATCAGTCCCTGGAGAAGGACATCATGCTTAGTAAAGCAGAAGGTTAGTGAAAAAGAGGAAGACCCTCAATGAGATGGATTGGCACAGTGGCTGCAACTATGGGCTCTAGTGTAGCAAGGATTGTGAAGACAGTGCAAGACTGGGCAGTGCTTTGTTCTGTTGTCCACTGGGTTGGAATTGACATGAGAACAACTAACAACAATAACAACTTAATGCTAGATTCATGTTAGAAGAGCGGATGAATTTATCAATTTTATTAATGCATTTGGACCCATGAATCATAATTTCACTATATCTACACAAGATTAATTATGTGAAGCTTCATTTTAGAATAATATTTCAATAACACTTGGCAAATGTTTTAACATTACATGTTCACTTTTTCTTTAGCTGTTAAGCATGTGAATGCTATTCAAACTTAATTGAAAAAAGAACTTGCAAATATAATAAAATATTAAATATGGTAATATATAAAACTTTAAAAGAATAGATATGAGCCAATATTAATAAAACTAAATTTATCAGCCATTAAATTTTGCATCATTCCACTTTGCTTAAGTACAGGTTTCTTCCTTAAGTTTTTATTTGCCCCATTTCTAAAACTTATTTAGCATTGATAAGATTCTGAATATTTTAAAGAACCTATGCATGGAAGTTTGAGTTAAAACTATGCCAACCTTATGGACATTTTTCAATCATTAGTTATATTGAACTAATTTGAGTTCTAACAGATGATTTTTAAACTTATTCTCTCCTCATGCATTATGAAGAAATTTTCCATCAATAAAAAAATCAATAGTTACTAATGTTAGCATATATTACTCAATTTATATTTAATATCGTTTTGCTCAAAATGTTGAATTATATGGCTTTTTTTTTGTTTTGTTTTCTTGCCCACTATATTTTGCTTTCTATTATGTTTGCACACTGGTATGATCAAGAAAAAAATGAATAAAATACTTAGAGTATTTAAGGTATTTTGGAAAATATTTTGCTATAATTATTAGAAGAAATCATTTTTGTTTGTGTTGATATTTGTTACTCTCCTCTGAACTGTTTTTTATTTCAAACAAATCCTCCTCATATAATGCAAATATATATGAGAACACATTTTGAAATTTGACATAATTTGGGATATAGTTAAATGTATTTGTATTAAATTTATGTACTCTTTCTAAAGGCAAAACTCATTTATTGTAGAAATGTTCTTTTAGCCGGACAAATTAAATATCAATAGATCCAGGAAAACACTGACCTCTACTGCCTAGTCGATTCACATTTCTTCTAATTCATTTTCTTTGAGGAAC
The DNA here is from genome assembly GCF_000298275.1 of Orycteropus afer afer. Taxonomy (NCBI): domain Eukaryota; kingdom Metazoa; phylum Chordata; class Mammalia; order Tubulidentata; family Orycteropodidae; genus Orycteropus; species Orycteropus afer. Next base: position 9,346,895 of record NW_006921663.1, read on the forward strand.
AACAGCCCCTTCCACAATCAGTACACAAAGTGTTGACTGACACACCTAGGCCGCCATGAGTAAGCATATGACTGAGCTTGGTTAATCAGGACACTACCTGCTCCCAGTTAAAGTTATTGTTTGTGGCTGAACAGGATTTAAGAAAAAAAAAAAAAAAAAGAAAGAAAAACCTAATAACACTTGCTAAAGATACAAAGCCCTACTCACAGTTTTTACTGAAAGTATTTGAAAAGAGAAATTATTCTCTATGTCATTGCTGAGCTGGAGTTCTTGGTGGATATTATATGAGAAGGATTTGCTTGAAATAAAAGCCAGTTCAGAGGACAATAGCATTAGAAGTGGAAGAGAGTAAAAGTATATTGAAGTCATCCTTGATCTGGCTATATCAATAGTAATAGTTCACTTTTCACCTACGTTATCTTTTCACTTATGTAATTCCTAAGTAGTTCAAATATAGCAAATTTGAGTAAGGTTTTTAAAATCTACAATCAACTTAATCTTAATAAATTATCTATAAACATGCTTTAAAATTTATTTGTAGTTAAATTGTAAATAATTCCAGAGAACATTAAAATCTCTTTTAAATATATTCAGACTGTATATCAAATTGTTATTGTTAGGTGACGTGGAGTCATCTCCGACTCATAGAGACCCTATGCACAGCAGATTGAAACACTTACCCTGCCCGCGCCCCCTCTATGATCCCTGCTATACCTGAACCCATCACCACAGCCACTGTGTCAATCCATCTCTTTAGGGGCCTTCCCCTCCTTCGTAGACCCTCCGCCCTACCAAGCGTGACATCCTTCTCCAGGGAATGGTCCCTTCTGACAACATGACCAAAGTCGGTGAGATGAAGTCTGGCTATTCCCACCTCCAAGGACCATTCAGGCTGCACTTCCTCTGGGACAGCTTTGTTAGTTCTTTAGCAGTCCATGGGACTTTCAGCATTCTTCACCAGTACCACATCTCAAAAGTGTCAATTCTTCTTTGGTCTTCTTTATTCATTGGCTAGCTATCACATGCAATGAGGCAATTAAAAATATCATGGCTTGTGTCAGGCACATCTTAGTTTTCAAGGAGACATCATTGCTGTTCAGCAATTGAAAGAGGTCCCTTGTAGCAGACTTGCCCAGTGCTATAAATCATCTGATGTCCTGACTGTTGCTTCCATTGGCTTCGATTGTAGAACCAAGCAAAGTGAAGTTTTTGACACCTTAAATATTTTCTCCATTTATCATGATGCTGCTTATAGGCCCAGTTGTAATGATTTTTCTTTTCTTTATATTGAGATGTAATCCATACTGCAGACTGTATTCTTCAATATATATCAAATACATTGAGAAATTAACATAATCTTTTTACCCTCTGTATATAAAAATTTGTCATAATTTAAATTATAAAATTTAATTGAGATATTTGCCATATTTGATAGATTATTCCTTTATTTTAAAAGTATCTGAGGTAAATTTCTCATGTTGTTTTTGTTGTTATTTGCCATCGAGTTCGACTGACTCATGGCGACCCCTCCTTGGTTTTCCAAGGCAATATCACTACAGAAGTAGATTGCCCCATCTTCCTTCTGAGGAGTGGCTGGTGGGTTTGAAACCGCCAGCCTTCTATTTAGCAGTCAAATGCCTTAGACACTATGCTACAAGAGCTCCCTAAATTTCTCATAACAACTATGAAAAATGTAGATGGAAATACTAATTTTTGTTGAGTTTTAAAATACTTGGTAAGAATTGAATCTCACAAATGTTTCTCAATCATTCACATCTTAAATCAATTCTCAAAATAATTCTTTTAAAATATATATGAAGTTGTGTCACCATATATATGTGTGATGTATATATCACACACAAATATGTGCCTATATATAATATCCATAATCTCTTGAGGCTTTTTATAATCTGTTCAGAGCTTCATATTTGCTTCAAAATAAATTCCTAAGATTTTCCATAAGTTGTATCTGAATGACTATAAATAAGTTCTAAGCATGAATTATATTGAATTTTTACAGCATTACTTATATGCATTAAATATAGAAATAAAAATTTCTATATATTTAAAATTCAATAGAATAAAAATAAAAATTTTAAAAGACTAATCTATGTTTTGATATCATAAATTATTACAGAATTAAATATCTATGTCTAAATTTAATTAATGTTGTTGTTGTTGTTGTTATGTGCCGTCAAGTCGGCCCCGACTCATAGCGACCCCTCCTTGGGTTTCCGAGGCAGTATCACTACGGAAGTAGGATTGCCCAACCTTCCTTCCGAGGAGTGGCTGGTGGGTATAGATAATTTAATTAATAGTAAGAGATAAAATTTGATTTTTTAAAAAAGAGAAATAAAAGATATATTTATGAAAAGTAATAACATATTGTGAAGACTTAATGATGTATTTTTGTTTTTGTGTTGTTGTTCTTGTTATGTGTCATCGAGTCAGACCTGACTCATAGCAACTCCTCCTTGGGTTTCCGAAGCAGTACTACTACAGAAGTAGATTGCCCAATCTTCCATATCACATCTTGGAAGTCAGTGTCTACTAAAATTTCCATTTCTATTTTCTCTCTGTTCTCTTCGCCCTGATTGTTTCATACTGTATGAGTCTGAGATGAGAAAACCAACAACATACAAGCCGAGGAATATAAATGTGAATATTAATACCTTTAAAAATTGTCTAGTTAGAATTCACATTTCTTCAGTCTATTTATCACTGAAATAATGTAAAAATGATGAAAAAGTCAATAAAGCTTACAAATTTCTAATTAAATATCTACTGCATTTTCTTCAACAACTCTTGCTATTGTCACTTAGACTTTTGAGCATAAGTTCTTTAAGTTATACACAATCATATCAATGCTGAATATCTACTCAATGGTATGATTATACTTGTGTTGTAATTGTCCATATGTCTACTTTTTTTTTCTTGATTTAATTCATTTGCTGAGAATATACCTTAACCATTTTTAAATGTCTATCACATTGCTCAGTATCTGCTATGAATTGTCATAGCAGTGCTTGTTTTTATAGAGTACAAATAGGGTTTCAAACTGCCCTACTTGGCCTGAGACTATCCTGGTTTTAGTATTGAATGTAGTGGAAAGCCCACAGTCTCATCATACTGTGACGATTGGTTGTTTTAAGCATAAGATTTAGTTTGGATGAATTTCATTATGTAACCTTAAAAGTTAAAAAGCATTATAATTACACATAAAAAACAACAACAACAAAAACATTTTCACTGTGTCGTTTCAGACTCATAGTGACCCCTCTTTGGGATTGCAGTCTTCCTTCCAAGTAGTGGTTAGTGGGTTTGAACTGCTAGCCTCTGGTTATTCCTTAGGCACTACACTACCAGAGTTCCTATGATTATAGATAATATCTATTTAAAATAGAAGTTTCTAATAATTTATATCACAGTATTTCACTGTTTTCCTTTGGTTATACATTTTTTTTCAGGAATTTGAATTCCTGGCTTCTATTTTAAAACCAAATATACTGTCAGTATCTAATATAGTTATATTAAATTGAACTTTATTAAAATTGATAGCTTGAACTGCCAATATTAAATACATTTTATATTAAATAATAAAATCTTACTGATACATATTTCTTCTTCCTGGACTCTCAAAAAATTTTAGAACTTCAACATAATAATTTAAAGAAACTATTTGATTCTGTCTCTTGGGAAGATATATTTCACATTAACCACAGAAACAGTTACAGGCATATTTCATTTTATTGTTCTTCACTTTATTGTGCTTTGCAGATATTGCATTATTTGAAAATTGCAGGTTTGTGGGAACCCTATGTCAAGCAAATATATCAGCAAGATATTTCAAAAAACATGTGCTCACTTCATATCTTTGTGTCACATTTTGGTAATTCTCACACTATTTCAAACTTTTTCATAATTCTATTGCAAACTTAATAGGCCACCAAGACCAAACCCAACCCACCACAATCTAGTCAATTCTGACTCATTGTTACCCCATTGGGTTTCCAAGGCTGTACGTCTTACCAGAAGCAGATTGCCTCATCTTTCTTCTGCAGAGCAGCTGGTGGGTTCAAACCACCAACCTTTTACTTAGCAGCCAAATACCTTAACCATTATACCACCAGAGCTCCTATATGTTGTTGTTGTTATGTGCCATTGAGTAGGACCCAACTCATAGCGACCCCCCTTGGGTTTCCGAGGTGGTATCACTACAGAAGTAGATTGCCCAACCTTCCTTCTGAAGAGTGGCTGGTGGGTTTGAACCACCAGTCTTCTGGTTAGCAATCAAATGCTTTAGGCATTACACCACCAGAGCTTCTATATAAACAATATCACAAGGTAAATAAAACTTCCATATGCACTAAGAAGTGTTTTAAAAAAAATCATATGACTCTTTTTATTGGGATATTTGCTTTTTTGTGTGGTGATCTGGAACTAAACTGAAATATCTCTGAGATATGCCTGTACTTTAGTGTATGACAATATTAGTTTTGACTCATACTGTCTTTCTAATTGCAAGGTTTACCTATTTAAACTTTGTTTACAAGATTTAAAAGAAAAATTTCAGTGCTGTTGTTTGCATCCTGAACAATGACCCAAGGATGGTCATGGTTGGACTAGTGAGAATTAGACCCAATTTCCTTACTGAGTCAGTTGAGATGATGGATCTGGATGAGGAAGGCTTTTTTTTTTTTTTTTTAAGCCCAGTGTACAGAAACTTTAGACACAATGTATTATCCTACTCCATATAGAAAGCAGAGTTTTAACAAAATTATCTCTGACAAAGTGCATTTTGTATGGCCTCTTGCCTTTCCTTCCCACTGTGGGCAGCATATGCTATTTGATGTTCAGTTTGGTAAAGTAATATGATTAATTCACAATAATGTCATGATGTATCATTTGCAATAAAGCCTTGAAAGCAGTTGCCAAATTTTGCTTATTTCTGGGACTCTGATGATCTGCCATAACAATATCATGCCATAGTAACTGCTTCCCCTTAAGCCTGAGATTAAAAATAAAATAGATGCAAAACCAGTTGTAGCTTTGATGAAAACACATCAAACATGCAGGCTCAAAGATAGCCATACAACTAAATATGCTGAACCACAGACACTCTGAAGTAATAGTAGTACGGAAATAGCATTATTGTGATATAAGCTAGTGTATATAGATATAGATACCTAGAACAATATGTAGAACAGTTAGTGTGTTTCTACCTTTTCACTATTGTGAGTAGTGCTACAATTGAGACAAGTGCCTGTCTGAATCTCCGCTTTCCAGTCTTTTGGACATATGCCTGGGAGTGGAATCTTTGGGTTGTGTGATAGTTCTATACTTTTCTTCAGGAACCACCACACTGTTTTCCACAATGGACATACAATTTTGCATTCTCAGCAGCAACGAATAAGGGTTTTCCAAAATCCTGGCCAACATTTGTTATTTTCTGATTTTCATTTTTTTTTTTTTTTAATCTTAGACGTTCTTGTGGGTCTTTTGTCTATTTTAACTCTTCTTTTTGATTAGTTCTAGGTAAATGGAGTCCTGGTGATGCAACAGTTAAATGTTCCTCTGCTAACCAATAAGTTGGTAGTTAAAACATACGTAGCACAGTGTGTCTATGGTAGAAAGATCTGGAGATCTGGTTCTATAAAGTCTACAACATAAAAAAAAAAAAAAGAGAGACAGCTCTACTACATTAAATGGAGTAGCTATATATTTATTGTCGATTCAATGACACCTAACCACAGCAATTCTATTTGATTAAGTAACTGAAACCATATATACAAAAAAAATATAGAAAAAGTGAGAGGCATAGGATTATACCATATTGCTTCTGAAAAAAATCACATTTGTTCATTGGAATCATCTTTATTTAAGGAATTAAGATAATTAAGAACTAATATATAATTTTCACCAATGGATAGTCTACTTCCAGTAAACACTAATTTCAGATTCTAAGTGTAGATCCTCAGGAGCTACAATCCTTGCTATGCTTGAGCCTAAAGGAAAAAACATTCTGTAAGGTCTATCCTCCTTGACATATTCTCATCTGCAAGTTTTGTGGCTTTTTGCTTCCAAATCTTAAAGGCACTTTTCATTTTTTTATTCTTAAAAATATCTCTGTGAACTGTGCAGACCCATTCATGGAATGAGAATGAGATCCTCTAAAATATCAGGCTAAACTCTTGTCTCTCCGTCTTACCCTGAATCATGGCTATGCTGTTATTGTTGTTAGGTGCCATGAGGTCAGTTCCTACTCTATGTGACCCTATGTAAAACAGAAGAACAGAATAAATGTGTGTGTGTGTGTATGTGTGTGTGTATATATAATTTTATCAAATTTTATAATTATATATTCCAGCTTTTCTTCTTGTCCTTCATGGGTGGTAGTGAAAATGACCTAGCACAATATTAAGTCACCATATTTTAATAAAGAAACAATTAGATGTCTTTTCTAATTTTTTTTAATACTATTAGTACATATTCTTTTATTTAAATAATTGTGCTTACATTTCCTATTTAATATGTAAGTTAAAAATTTATAAATTCAATACTTTTCCTAGTAAATAAGACTAGAAATGTAAATTTGAAGTTTTTGATTACTAAATTCATAGTTCCTCCTCTTAAAGAAAAATATCATATGTTTTAATTAATTTCATTACTTATTTTAGGAACTTTAAATTTACCTATGAAGAATATAGGGAGTGACATTATCAAAATGGAAGAGCAAAAAGCTACAAACTGTCTGCCTACAAGAATAAGCAGAATCTGTCAGTACTAATCTTCTCATATAGATCAATGGAATAGAATTTAGGTTCCAGAAATAAAGCCATACATCTACATGTAATTGATACTCAACAAGGGTACCAGGATCATTTATTGAGGGAAAAATAGTCTTTTCAACATATAATACTAAGACAATTGAATTGCCACATGAAGAATAATGAATTTCAGTCTCTATCTCTCATTAAATTTTAAATAAAAATGGATCAATGGCCTAAATATGAAACTTAAAACCATAAAATTCCTAGATGCAAACAGTGAAGAAATCATCAAGATAACACATTTGGAAATACGTTTTTAGCTATGACCACAAATTGCTATCAACACAAGAAAAAATAGATAAATTTGACTTCATTAAAATTAAGCACTTATGTATCAAAGTACATTATCAAGAAAGTGAAAATATAGCCAACAGAATGGGAAAAAATATAATAATATATT
>NW_006921663.1:9355249-9356278 GCF_000298275.1 Orycteropus afer afer
ATATACATACACAGACATATATATGAAAGTATTGGAAAATAACAAATATTGGTAAGGACTTGGAGAAAGTGGAACACATGTGCACTGCTGATAGAAATATAAAATTGTGTGGCTTCTGTGGAGAACAGATTGGTGGTCCCTCAAAAAGTTTAACAAGGAAGTAGCACATGACCCAACAATTTCACTCTTAGTTATAAATCCCCAGAAAATGAAAGCAAGGCCTTAAACACATAATGACACACCAATGTGCAATGAAAAGTTACTCATAATAGCTCAAATGTGAAAGCAATGTTCATCTATCAACAACTGAATTAATGTACAAAATGCGGTATATAGAGACAATGGAATATTATTCAGTCATAAAAATATATGTAATTCAAATACATATAATGACATGTATAAACCTCAAAACATTATGCTAAGTGAAATAAATAACTCACAAAAGGAAAAATATCTATGATTCCATTTATGTGAAATATCTACACTTCTGCACCCCCCAAAAAAGTAATTCACTGCCATTAAGTTGATTCTGACTCATAGTTACCCCCAGAGGGTTTCCAGAGCTATTATCTTTACCAGAGAAGATTGCCTTATCTTTTTGTTGTGGAGCAGCTGGTGAATTCAAACCATCAATCTGGTTAGCAGCCAAATGCCTTAACCACCATACCACCAGAGCTCATATATGAACTTAGTAGGACAAGCAGGTTCATAGAAAAGAGTACATGGATTATAGACAATCAAAGGCAGAGGGAAGAGGGAAAGGGAGACATATTACCTAATGGATACAGAGTTACTGTTGGACGTGACAAAATTTTTAGAAATAGATGATGAATATGATACCATAACACTTTGAATATAATTAGTGACATTAAATTGTCAATCACTGCTGTCAATTCAAATACTACTCATAGAGACCCCTCCTTGGGTTTCTGAGATGGTATCACTACAGAAGTAGATTGCCCAATCTTCCTTCCAAGGAGTGGCTGGTGGGTTTGAACCACCAGCCTTCTGGTTAGCAGTCAAGTGCCT
>NW_006921663.1:9358509-9359656 GCF_000298275.1 Orycteropus afer afer
TTTAAGATGATATTCTGTTACTTGTTTGAATAATGCAGTACCAGGAAATGTCAAAGGGTTTTGTGGTAGCACAAGATATCTGTATCAATATTCCTACTAGGAATATGTTTCTGTAGAATTCCTGCCAAAAATTTGTAAAAGGAAATATCTTGGAAAAAAGGTCAATGCAGTAAAGTAACCACACATTTTATTCCAGTAGTCTAGTTTTCTAGGTGTAGAGATATACAGACAAATTTTTTTTTTTCTCTCTACCGCTTTGTACTGTCTTTGATTATATTTTATAGATACAAAAGTATTCTAAATGTGAAAAATAAGAACAAATTTATAGAGCAAGTGTTTATAAAGGAAGAGTTTGCTTATTACATTATGTGCAATCTTCATTTCAGAGAAGAGAACAAAATGTGTGCGCATAAACTAGTATAATGATATCTTGAAGCAAAGAGCTATTTTAATAGCACATTACATAATAGACTAGGTGTGAAATTAGTTTTATGGTGAATGGATACCCTGAAGGTTATTAGCTTTTATATTATGTGCAGCTTTTTGTACACCAATGCATTAACATTTCTTCATACAGATAACAAAATTAATATATTTAAATGAATGAATAAATTTTAAAGTGCACTCAACATTTCCAGTGTACCCAAATGAGTATCCCACTTTATCTTATGACAATAGCTTAGAATGAATTTTGTTCCAGGATTCAACTACGTACTTACTTTGCCTAACTTAAAGTATAAGATAAAAATAAGAAAGACTACATTTTTTTCCAGGAGCTCTGGTAGCATAGTGGCTAAGGCACTTGACTGCTAACAAGAAGGCTGGTGGTTCAAACCCACCAGCCACTCCTCGGAAGGAAGGTTTGGCAATCCTACTTCCGTAGTGATACTGCCTTGGAAACCCAAGGAGGGATCGCTATGAGTCGGGTCTGACTTGACAGCACATAAAAACAACAACAACATTTTCTTCCAAGTGAAATATTGTGATAAAAACAAATTACCATGTGTAAAATTATATAAATATTTTGCAGTTTGTTTTAGCTAAGTTTTTATTTATTTATTTATTTATTTTTATTAGGATTTGGGTGAAGATTTACAGAGTAAATTCACTTTTCATACAGCAGTTCACATACACTTTGTCTCATGTC
>NW_006921663.1:9361186-9375354 GCF_000298275.1 Orycteropus afer afer
TATCTCATTGTTGTTTTGATTTGCATCTCTCTAATAGCTAATGATCGTGAGCATTTCTTCATATGTTTGTTGGCCGCTTGAATATCCTCCTTGGTGATGTTTTAGCTAAGTTTTTAAGATTCTAAAGTTACAAATAAAATAATGTGTGATCACCTCTGAAATGGAATTGCATAAAGTTAACCAAAAAATCGTATTGATTAGCAGCAAACAACTTAGGGATATCTGTATTTCTTCTCAAATAAAACTGAGCTGTTCATACAGTAAATGGCAAAAAAAAAGATTACCAGGAGAGAATTAAAGCTTACAGAATATGAATTTGTTTTACTTATGGAACTTCAAGTTTTTCTTACAGTGCATACTGTGCATACATTCAAAGTGCATAAATTCATGCAGTGCATACATTCAAAGTGTAGTCTTTGAAGTGCATATTACTTCAAAGAAGTAATAAATTATATTTAACATTATAAATACAACCAATCCAATATTTCCTATTTGTGGATTTTAATAAATATTTCACACATGTGTACAAATTAAGCATTTTAATTATATATTTACCAGGGTTATTATATTACAATATGCAAGCAAAGTTGTGTCATTTGCATATCTCTGGTTGTTAATGAACCTTCCTCTATCCCATGCCACATTCTTCTTCATATAGTCCAACTTCTCAGATTACTTGCTCAGCATACAGATTGAATGAGTATGATGAAAGGATACAACCCTGCCGCACTCCCTTCCTGATTTTAAATGATGCAGTATCCCTTTGTTCTGTTTGAATGACAGCTTCCTAGTCTATGTACAAGTTCCTCATGAGTACAATTAAGTGTTCTGGAATTCCCAATTTTCTCAATGTTATCTACAATTTGTAATGATCCACAAAACTGAATGCTTTTCCATAATCAATAAAACATAAGTAAATCTTTTTCTGGTATTCTTTGCTTTCAGCCAAGATCCATCTAACATCAGCTGTGATATCCTTCACTGCACACCCTGAATCCAGCTTCTAATTCTGGAAGTTCTGTGCCAATACATCGCTGCAACCATTTTTGAATTATCCTCAGTAAGATTTAACTTGAGTGCGATATCAATGCCATTTTTCGGTAATTTCCACGTTCTGTGGGATCCCCTTTATTGGAATGGGTACAAATATTGATCTCTTCCAGTTAGTTGCCAAGTACCTCTCTTCCAAATTTTTTGGCATAGCTGAGTGAGTGCCTCCAACACAGCATCCATTTGTTGAAACATCTCAATGGGTATTCCGTCAATTCCTAGAACCTTGATTTTCACCAATTCTTTCAGTGCAGCTTGACTCCTTCCTTCAGTACCATTGGTTCTTGATCATATGCCATCTCCTCAAATGGATGATCATCTACCAGTGCTTTTTGGTATAATGACTCTGTATTTCATCCATCTTCTTTTGATATTTCCTGCATTATTCAACATATTGCCTATGGAATCTTTCAATATTTCAATTCCAGGCTTAAATTTTTCCTTCAGTTCTTTCAGCCTGAAAAATGCCAAGCATGTTCTTCCCTTTTGGTTCTCTAACTCCAGGTGTTTGCACATTTCATTACAGTAATTGGCTTTGTCTGCTCGAGCTGCTCTTTGAAATCTTCTGTTGAGCTCTTCTATCTTGTCATTTCTTCCATTTACTTCAGGTACTCTCTGTTCAAGGACAAGTTTCAGAGTCTTTTCTGACATCCATTTTGGTCATTTCTTCCTTTCCTGTCTTTTTAATGAGCTTAATAATAACAGGCTATAATAATGAAAACTAAAAGTAAATAAATAGATACATAAAGAGGTATTTGACCTATCTTGGAACTGATAAAAATGAATTATTGGCATTTTAAGTCAGAGACTACTTATACATATTTGTACACATATATGCTACATATATAACCATACACACATGTTTTGGTTGTTGTTGGTGTTGCAGCCAAATTACATTAGGCATACCCCTTATGAAAAAAACATCTTTTTTCTTCTGTGTATTTCTTAGAGGTATCATTTAACTTGGAGAAGGACACTTTTCCCTCATTCTGTGTAACCTTTCCCATCACCAAAAATAATAAGTGTCTATATTATCTAGAGCAAGGAGTTCTCATGGCATAGTGATTCAAACAATCTATTGCTAAACAAAAGGTTGGCAGTTTGAACCCAACAGTATTTCTATGGGAGAAATATGAGGTAGTCTGTTGCAGTAAAGATGTACAGCCTTGGAAACCCTCTGAGACAATTTTATTCTTCTATAGGGTCGCTATGAGTCAGAATTGACTGAATGGCAGTGAGATTATCTATGGAGTGACTCTCCACCCTTCCATCCCTCTCCCCTCATCTATCCCTGGTAAACATCTATCCTTGTCTTCATAGAAAAGTAAGATCATACAATATTTGTTCTTTTGTGATTGACCTATTTCATTGATAATCATATCCTCTAGTTTCATCCATATTGTGTTTCATGAATTCATCAATATTCCGTATGACTTCCTGGTATTCCATTATATGTAGATATCATGTTTTCTTTACCCATTCATTTGTTCATGAGCAATTGGGTTGTTTCCATCTTTTTTCTGATGGTTAATAATGCTTCAATGAGTGTAAGTGTGCATTTGTCTCTTCATTAAATGTTATTTTAAAAACAGTTCTTTTAGAAAGAAAAAAAATCAAATTCTCATTATAAAATTGGGAACTCTAAAGAGATTGTTTAAGTATGTTACATATATAGATATAGACACATAGATAAAAATATTTTACTGGGAGACTTAAAGTTTTCAGCACTCAAAATGTTTTCCCTTAACCCAGATGAATAGAGAATTACTCTAATCCACTCCCAGATAAGTCTGTTTTCATTTATTTTAAAATATCACTTATTACAGTTGATAGTACCTAAAAACTCAATAGAAGAGGAATAACGAAAGCTTCTTTGATTCTTAATTAGTGTGAAATAGGTTATGTAACTTTTTTACATTTTTTCATCAAAATTAGAATTAGAGTTAGGAACTGTAAATATTTTCTTTTTGCATGTGAGACAACTGAGGCTAAGTGAGGTTTTAGAACTTGCCCAAAAATAAATGATGAGCATATGATAGACCAAAAATATGAAAGCTCTTAACAGCTGTTCTATACTGATATAACTATAAATCACAGTGGGAAATTAAAATAGTAAAAGAATATTAAAGAAATAAATAGAAATGTTTTTAAAAAGTAAAAGTCAAACTCATAGTATTTCTTGTAATGGAATTTTATTTCTGCTTGAAAGAATTCACTTTTGCATAAAAAGAATAAAACAGGAAAAATTTAAATATTTAGAAATAAGTAAAAAATGTATTTAATAGAGTCAATTTAACACTGCATATGTAACCAACCTTTCCTAATAGAATTTGAGAACTGTGTTACCAGTAGTCTTATAAAAGTATGGATGTAATAAGTTATTTGTATTGGTCTAAAATGCATTTTTATGTACACACTCACTCCTCACTTATTGACATTAGATTTAAAAGACTAGGTCATTACATGAAAATTGCCATTTTGTGAAACTTCGGTGATCAAAAGGTCCTTAGGTTCCAGGAGTTATTTCAGAGGCAGCCCTATGGGACTTCTCCCTCCCCTGCAGCCACTCTGGGTAACTAGCTTATCTCTGAGATGTGACTTCTGTACTTTGGGCTGATGGATCAGCTTGTGCTATTTCAAACCAGAGGCAGAGTTGATTTGGTCAGAAATTGCAGGCCGGAAGCAACCTGCCTTACCCTGACTCATGTCTAGCTCCTGCTCTCTGTAGAAATACGCACTGATCTGTGCCCCTAATAATGCATATGATAGATCTCAGGGACTGTAGCAAAGTGATAACACTCATGCTGTCTGTGCCCCTCTGTCACCTTTTTGTGAACTCATGGCCTAAAGTTGCCACCAGGTGCAAGTCCAGGGATGAACACATTTATGTTAATGGCCCAAGGCCTTGGCCATGACCTTTTTATTTTACTCTCATTTGATGTTATTTCCTTCCAAGACTGAGGAGAAGGGTGGAAAGCAAGGGATCAAGGACTTGGTATTCATGAAGGAAATATTCTCTCACTTAGAACACATGGGTTCTTATCTAGTTTTAAATAAACTTTTTGTAATTATTTTAAATTCAAAATGTCATATAGTTATATAGTTGATCAGTGAGAAGTACATGTACAATATCCACCAAAATGATATTTGCATTTTGTATATATGATATTCACCAAAGTAATGATGTCAGAATTAGCATTAAATGCTGCAAAGTATGATCACATGAGGATTCAATCTCTACTTAAAAACATTGAAAAATAATCCTGATAACAATATAGAATATAATACCTATATAATGTAATTGCTTGGATTTCAACTGCATTTATGAACAATAATGAAAAACAATGTAAAATTTATGAAAATCATATAATTTGCCTTCCATATTTGTTCTACATTTTCAATTGTATCAGTTTTGCTTATACTTAAAGCCAAATAACTGTCATTGGAAAGATAAGGGAAACATGTTAAGACAATAATAGGTTTTAATATATAATTATATATCTCAGCAATAAGTGCTTGGCAAATTCCTGCTTTGGGTTTCTCTGATAGAAGAGATGGTCTCTAGTGGGGGAGAAAATGCAAGGTTACTGAATAAAGTTTCAGAAATAATGAAGACCTTTTCTTTTCGGTGAAAGAAAATCATGGTAATATTAAAAATAAAAGAAAAATTAGTATATGTAATGACCATACATAAGCTAGTCCATATACCTTTTCATAAAATAATAGTTGGCAATATACTCCTGTAGTGATATTGCCTTCGAAACCCAAGGAGGGGTCGCTATGAGTCACATTCAACTCCACGACAGTGAGTTTGGTTTGAGTTTTATTTTCAAAACAGTTTCCCACTTATAACTAGCATAGAATAGGTACTTATGAAGTATATAAAAACATTCATTAAATATATTTTATTTATTTCAATTAGAAGAAATCTAGCAACATATAATCATAAGTATATATTTATTTGAACTGAATATTAATCAGAACATCTAAAATTTAGAATTTTTTAATGTATTGGATAACTTATATGTGAATATCATATCTATAAACATAAATTGGAAGCAGCCTTATGTTTTTGTTTCTTGTTTTCTAGTGTATTTTATTTTCCTTGTATATCTTCTTCCTTGATATAAATTATTTTAGCGACAGAAAAGTACAATATATTTACATGTATTTTGTTGTTTGTTATTGTTAGGTGCAGTCAATTTGTCTATGACTCATAGCAATCCTATGTACAACAGAACAAAACAATGCCCAGTCCTGTGCCAGCCTCATGATCCCTCCAATACCTCAGCTTATCATAGCAACCACTGTGTCAATCCAACTCATTGAGGGACTTCCTCTTTCTTGTTGACCCTCAACTTTACCAAGCATGATATTTGCTCTTCAGCATTTGAAAGAGGTTTTTGCAACAGATTTCCCCAGTGTAATACATAGTGTGATGTCTTGACTGCTTCTTCCATTGGTGTTGCAGAATCAAGTAATATAAAGTCTTTGGCAACTTCAATCTTTTCTCCATTTATCATGATGTTTATTGGTCGAGTTGTGAAGACTTTGGTTTTCTTTTTATTGAGGTATAATCCATGTTGCAGTTTTCATCAGTAAATGCTTCAAGTCATCCTCACTTTCAGCAAGCAAAGTTGTGTCATTTGTGTATTGCAGGTTACAAGTTGTTCTTCTACCAACCCTGATGTCGCGTTCTTCTTCATACAGTCCACCCTCTTAGATTATTCCCTCAGCATACAGATTGAATAAGTATGGTTAAAAGATACAATCCTGATGCACTCCCTTCCTGATTTTAAACCTTGCAGTACCCCATTGTTCTGTTCAAATAACAGCTTCCTGATCTATGTACAGGTTCCTCATGAGAATAATTAAATATTCTGGAATTTCCTTTCTTCTCAATGGTATCCATAATTTATTATGATCCACATAATTGAATATTTTTGCATAGTCAATAAAACACAAATAGGCATCTTCTGATATTCTTTGCATTCAGCCAAGATCCATTTGACATCGGTAATGTTTTCCCTCTTTCTTCATTTTCTTCTGAATCCAGGTTGCATTTTTGGAAGTTTTCTGTCAATTACTGCTGGAACCATTTTTGAATTATCTTCAGTAAGATTTTACTTGTGTGCAATATTAATAATATTGTTCAATAATTTCCATGTTCTGTGGGATCACCTTTCTTTGGAATGTGTACAAACATGGACTTCTTCCAGTAAGTTGTTCAGGTAGCTATCTTCTAAATGTCTTGGCATAGCTGATTAAGTGCCTCCAGTGTAGCATCTGTGGCATAGTTGAGTAGGTGCCTCCATGTGGCATCTGTTTGTTGAAACATCTCAATGAGTATTCCATCAATTCCTGGAGCCTTATTTTTTACCAGTTCTTTCAGTGAAGCTTCAG
The DNA here is from genome assembly GCF_000298275.1 of Orycteropus afer afer. Taxonomy (NCBI): domain Eukaryota; kingdom Metazoa; phylum Chordata; class Mammalia; order Tubulidentata; family Orycteropodidae; genus Orycteropus; species Orycteropus afer. The sequence goes on from NW_006921663.1 coordinate 9,367,640, forward strand.
TTTCCTCACTCAACATCATTGGTTCTTGATCATATGCCACCTCTTGAAATGGTTAAACATTGATCAATTCCTTTTGATATTGTAAAGAAATACTCTGTGCATTTCCTCCATTTTCTTTTAATGTTTCCTGCATCATTCAATATTTTGCCCAAAGAATCTTTCAATATTGCAAGTTGAGACTTAAATTTCTTCTTCAGTTCTTTCAGCTTGAGAAATACTGAGTGTGTTCTTCCCTTTTGGTTTTCTAACTCCAGGTCTTTGTATATTTCATTATAATAATTGGCTTTGTCTTCTCAAGCTGCTCTTTGAAATCTCCTGTTTAACTTTTTTATCTTGTCATCTCTTCCATTTGCTTTAGCTACTCTCCATTCAAGAACAAGTTTCAGTCTCTTCTGACATCCATTTTGGATTTTATTCCTTTCCTGTCTTTTTAATGTCCTTTTGCTTTCTTCATGGATGATGTTCTTGATATCATCCCACAATTTTTCTGGTTTTCAATTATTGGTGTTCAATCCATCAAATCTGTTCTTTAAATGGTCTCTAAATTCAGGAAGGATAAAATCAGGGTCATATTTTGGCTCTCGTGTACTTGTTTTAATTGTCTTCAACTTCAACTTGAACTTACATATGAGAAGTTGATGGTCTGTTCCACAATCAGCTTCTGGACTAGTTTTGGCTGAGGATATTGAACTTCTCCATCAATCTCCATCCACAGATGTAATCAATCTGTGTCCTCTGTACTCCATATGGTGAAGTCCATGTGCATAGCCACCATTTGTGTTTTTGAAAATGAGTACATGCAGTGAATACGTCATTGGGCTTGCAAAATTGTATCATGTGTTCTCCAGTGATATTTTAATCACCAATGCCATACATTCCAACTGCGGCTTCTTCTTTGCTCCCATCTTTTACATTCCAATAAATAGTAATAATCAATATATCTTGATTACATGTTTGATCAATTTCTGACTGCATACCAAACCAAACGTACTATCTTCAAGTCACATATAGCAAGTCATTTATAGCAACCCCACCTTGGGTTTCTGAGGCAGTATCACTAAGGACGTAGATACCCTAACTTTCCTTCTGAAGAGTGGCTGGTGGACCTGAACCTCCAGTCTTCTGGCTAGCAGTCAAATGCCTTAGGCATGAATATATTAAATTTCATCATTATTGGCTTTGGTGGTTGGTGCATAAATTTGATTAACAGTAATAGTAACTGGTGTTCCTTATAGCTGTGTAGATACTATGCTATCACTGATAACATGGTACTTCAGGATAAATCTTGATACATTCTTTGTGATGATGAATGCCACGCCATTTCTCTTCAATTTCTCATTGCTGGCAGAGTAGATCATATGGCTGTCTGATTCAAAACATCCAAAACCAGTCCATTTTAACTCACTAATGCCTAGGATATCAATATTTATATGTTCCATTTTTTTTTTTGACAACTTCTAATTTTCCTAGATTTATATTTCATACATTTCATGTTCTGATTATTAATGGATGTTTGCAGATGTTTCTTCTCATTTGGAGTTGCTTCACATCAGCAAATTGAGGTCCAGAGAGCTTTACTCTATCAACATCATTAAGATAAGCTCTACTTTGATGAGTCAACTCTTCCACAATTGTATTTTGAGTGTCTTCTGACCTGAAGAGCTCATCTTCTGACACTGCATCAGACAAAATTTCAGAGCTATTCATAAAGCTTTCTAGTAAGATATCAGATAGTGCTTTACTGCTATTCATAAGGTTTCACTGGACAATTGTTTGAGAAGTAGATGGCCTTTCCCTTCTTCTGTGTCTGTCTTAGCCTGGAAGCTCCTCTCAAACCTGTTCACCACAGGTAACACTGAAGGCTATGCCATCAGTATTTCAAATGCCACTCTGCTCACTTCCTGGTCTTCCTCAGCCTTTCTGAACTCACCTCACCAACTTCTCTCTCTCCTTCTGGTTCCCTCATCCTGCCTCTGGCTCTGAACCCACCTATATATATGTACCATATATTATATAATATATATGCAGACAAAATAGTTATACATATATCTCTCTGTGTATGTATATGTATATATGTGTGTGTGTGTATATATATATGTATATATGTGTGTGTGTGTGTGTATATATATATATATGTATACTTACACACACACATACACACTTGCACACACACATACATATATCTCAATGTAGAGATATATATATATATATATATATATATGGAGTACCTATCCATATACAGAAATCCCTGACTATGAATGACAAGTATATGTTTGGACAACCTTGTCATAAGTCAGTTCTGACCTAAGTTGAATATCTCTTTTTCTTTATTTTCATTAGTGTTTATTATTATCAGTATCTTCATAAATCTGAAAGTATTTTTGACAATTAATTATAAAATTGAATATCTTCACATGAACATCTGACAATAATATCATCAAAGTATGCACGACAACATATTACTAACATAATGTACAAAAAAAATGGATGGTAATAAGTTCAGTTCATTGTAACTCAAGTACACCATAAGTCACTGACTACTTGTATATATGTAGAGATATTTTTTTCTCTATATAAAATACACAGTATATACATATGTATGTATTATATACTTATTGCTAAAATAATATATACATATGCTATATCCCATTTCCATCGAGTCATTTCTGACTTTATAGGACAATTCTGGACCCTTAGGACAGAGTAGAACTGCCCCATAGAGTTTCCAGTCTATGGAAGCAGACTGCCACATTTTTCCTGTGATCCATTTGAACCACTGACTTTTCATTTAGCAATTGAGTGCTTAACTACTACATCACCAATATAACAGTAAATAGTAAAGTGACTGACTCATAAAATGATATGTAATCAACTTGTATTGCATGTTGTTGTTAATAACTCTACCTTTCTTATTTGCAATATAATGAAATTATTTAAATGTCTATTGAATGAGGAACAACTAAATTTGCAATTATTTATCATATCTAACCAAAGTCTTAAGACTAGCAAACAGTGTCCAGGGTGCAATATACTTCAGGAAATAAGAAAAATAATAAATGTTCATTTGGAAGTAACCATATCTGTGATGACATATTTAAAATAATGTAAACTTTCATTAAACTCATGTTACAGCAACAAATTGTTAACTTATCCCACAGAATGTGGACTTTCTCAAACAATTTCATTAATGTAGCACACAAGTAAAATCTTACTGAAGTTAATTCAAAATAGGTTGCAGCAGCATATTGACAGAAAACTACCAGAAATGCAAGCTGGATTCAGAAGAGGACATGGAACGATGGATATCATTGCTGATGTAAGATGAATCTTGACTGGAAGCAAATACCAGAAAGATGCCTATTTGTGTTTTATTCACTATGCAAAAGCATTTGATTGTGTGGATCATAACATATTGTGGATAACATTGAGAAGAATGAGAATTCCAGAACACTTCATCGTACTCATGAGGAACCTGTACATAGACCAGGAAGCTGTAGTTTCAGCAGAACAAGGGGATACTGCATGGCTTAAAATCAGGAAGGCAGAGCATCAGGGTTATATCCTTTCACCATACTAACTCAATCTGGGTGCTAAGCAAATAATCAGAAAAGCTGGACAATGTGAAGAAGAATGTGGCATCAGGATCTGAGGAAGAATCATTAACAACCTGTCATATGCAAATGGCACAACTCTGTGATGTGAGGATGACTTGAAGCACTTATTGATGAAGATTACAGACAACAGTCTGCAGTATGGATTACATCTCTACATAAAAAAAAAAAAAAAGAAAAGAAAATCCTCACAAATGGACCCATAAGCAGCATCACAATAAATAGAGAAAAGATTGAACTTGTCAAAGATTTCATATTACTTGGTTCTACAATCAACACCAATGGAAGCAGGAGTCAAGAAATCAGATGACATATTGCATTGGCAAATTGGCTGTGAAAGACCTCTTTTAAGTGCTGGAGGGCAAAGATGTCCCCTTGAGGACTAAGGTACGCCCAACCCAAACCATGGTATTTTCAATCCCTCATATGCACGTGAGAACTGGACAATGAATAAGGAAGATGGTAGGCGAGCTTATGCTTTTGACTTGTGGTGTTGGTGAAGAATGCTGAAAGTACCATGGATTGCCCAAAGAACTAACAAATCTTTCCTGGAAGAAATGCAGCCAGAATGCTCCTTGGAAGCGAGAATGGGCAGACTTCTTCTGACCTACTTGAGTCATGTTGTCAGAAAGGACCATTCCCTTCAGAAGAATATCTTACTTGGAAAAGTGGAGGGTCAAATGAAAAAGGAGAAGGCCCTCACTGAGGTCGACTGACACACTGGCTGCAACAATGGGCTCAGGTATAGCAAGGATTGTGAGGCTGGCACAGGACTGGGCATTGTTTCTTTCTGTTGTACATTGGGTTGCTATGAGTTGGTGTCAACTCCATGGCATCTAACAGCAACAATTTATTTCAGCCTCCATTTTTTTAAGAGAAACTGTGAGTAAAGAAATAAGCTTTAATGCTGAAACAGAAGAAATACAAGTACTATAAACTTTCTTTTATTAAATTGAGAATATCTGAAATTAATACAATCATTCTGCTTCATTTACTTGGCATCATTGGAGAATGAGCTATTTCACAAACAGGAATTATCAAAATGACTGAACTCCTACTAACCTACTGAAACTTTCATTATAACTGCTCTGTTAGAAATATTCGGTAATTTAAGACACGCTTTTCTGACTCATTTTATAGTAGAGTGAATGTAATTTATCCTGTTCTTGTTGATTTAATCAAACTTTTAAATGCTATTCATTTATATATCAAAGATTTACTGAATTTCAGCCCATTCAATTCAATATCTGGAGAGTACTAAGGATATAATGATGGATCTCAAATATTAATTGCCTATTTTTAGCCATTGAGTTAGTATCTAGCCTAAAGCTTTTAACTTTCTCTCATCACTGACCCACTGACAAGGACAGATTTGAATTTCTCTTTCTGACTCCTTCAAGAACCTAGATAGTTGTTCCAAAATCTGACCACTAACAAAAGCACTGACATTTAATATCTATGGGTCGGCACCGTTTTCCTGAGAACTGAAAGTCCGTGTTGACCATCAACCTCCGATTCTTTTGCAATTTACATTTCCATCTTGAATATGAAAACTATTTTATAATTAATGCTATGGATTGAAAATATTAACAGGTGCTATAATGGGTAGGTCTATTTTCCCTTCTCTTAGATTTCCATTTAATTTTAATTTGGGATTTTGAGTTTCTAAGGAATTTCTCATATTACTTAAACAAGATATCATTATTTATCTTCTCAAAACTGTATAAATACTTCTCCTTTCATATACTGTGTAAGATGTAGTTTTTAGTAACTCAGCATTTCATAGTATCTCATTCTGTCTCTTTATTTTGAGGGGCATGAGAACCTAAACATTTTTAATACCCCTTTGCTTCTAGCATCCAGTGCTAGGCAAAAATGTCCACTTCAAATAATTGCATGCATCAGAGAAAGCTATAGAGAGATATCTGTTTTTCTATGTTTCTGTGCTTTATGCTGAGTTCCAAATGCAATGTCTGGCCTCTGATTTCTGTATTGTTAGCAGAGGTAGTTATGGAAGTGAGGAAACCTTGCTTTTAATTAGTTACAATGACACCATTGTCCTTACTACAGCTTTCTAGATGCTGTTTATCCACCACAATTGTCTGTTTTTTATATTCCTATTTAAAAGGCTGTTAATAATAACTCACAGTATATGTTACTTTATTTTATTTTTTCCAGAGCGGGGTGACTTCTGCAACATGCTGGTAGTCACTCAGGAATGATTAGATTAGAGACTGCTTCTTTCGATGCCTACAATGGTTTTGGTAACAATAAATTAATTTTCTGCTTAAAACCTCTGTAGGTTTAAATTTTCTGTACTGAACCCTGACTGACATTTATAAAATAGCAGCCCTCTTAGGCAATATCATGAAAATAGATGCAGTATGAAATAGAGCTTTTTGACAGCTACTTTTTTCCTAAGGCCAGTATGATGCTCAGTTTTATTTATGTATGCATGTATTATCTCCTTATTGTGTTGTAGATGGCTGCTGACTATTCTGTAGATCAAACAATTAACTGGACTGCAACTTTAACTCAAACCAGTGAATACTACTGAGTAAAATAAACCAATAGAAAAAAATAATGGGGAAAAATGTAGTTTTTGTAGTTGTTGTTGTTGTTGTTATGTGCCGTCGAGTCGGCCCCGACTCATAGCGACCCCTCCTTGGGTTTCCGAGGCAGTATCACTACGGAAGTAGGATTGCCCAACCTTCCTTCCGAGGAGTGGCTGGTGGGTTTGAACCGCCAGCCGTCTGGTTAGCAGGCAAGTGTCTTAGCCACTATGCTACCAGAGTTTTTGTAGTAGTGATAGATATAAGGGATACAAAATAAATTTTGAAATTCATAGTGGAAAATTTCATAATACATATCAATTCAGCATATCATTTGCAACTCTGTAGAGGCCACAACCATGCTTACCATAAAATTGGAAACTCTATCCTACCAGAAGAGAAAAAGAAAATCCATGAATATTGAGTCAATGACCATGACAAGACTTCAGAACTATAGGAAATGAGAGAGGAAATAAAAAGAAAGAAAGAAACTAAACAAACAAACAAAAAGGTAACAGTGTACTAATTAAACTATTTTGAAGTGCCTTTGAATTGCAGACAGGCTGAAAATGTAGCATATATTTTACTATCTGCTAATAAGAATGCTGGCAGTTCAAACCTACCAGCCACTACTGGGAAGGAAGACTGGGCATTCTACTTCCATAGAGATACTGCCACGGAAACCCAATAGGGGTTGCTATGAGTCTGGATGGACTCAAGGGCAGTGAGGTTTTCTTTTTTTTTTTTGGTTTTAGATTGTGTAAAAAAATAAAAATAAAAACCTCACTGCCGTCCAGTTGATTTGACTCATAGAGTGACTCACCTTGGGTTTCCAAGGCGGTATCTCTACAGGAGTAGATTGCCCAATCTTCCTACACGAGAGTGAGTGGTGGGTTTGAACCTCCAGCTGCTGGTTAGCAGTCAAATGCTTTACACAGTATGCTACCAGAGCTCCCCCAAAAAAGAAGAAAAAAAAAGTTAATTTATTTCCAGTTGAAACTTTTTGATAATGGCTAACATCACATCACTTCTTTCTGTGTCTTAATATATCTGTAACTGTCAGCAGAGATTACATTCTTGATTCTATAAGAAGACCAAGTTCACAAAAATAATCAGTTACAACAATAATAGACTCATCAAATCCTGTACTAATTGGCCATGAAAACAAACCAGTTTGATATTTAAAGGGGGAAAGGCAGACACTTGCAATGCAAATTGATCAGAGGTAATAACCTTACTGTAAACTGAAGGAGAGTGAAAAGTAATAAGAAATGAATTGCTTGGGACAACAGACTTCAGAAGAACTGTTCATCTTGAATTTTTAAGGCTCATATATTGAAGTTATAAGAATACTTAGTATTTTTTTTTATTTAGTTTTTCCCTAGTTTAAACTTCTCCTAAGTACTTTAATACAATGAGTTAAGCATCCTAAAACCTTTTATTGTTGTTATAATAATAATAGTGGCTAAGACACTTGCCTGCTAACCAGACGGCTGGCGGTTCAAACCCACCAGCCACTCCTCGGAAGGAAGGTTGGGCAATCCTACTTCCG
>NW_006921663.1:9375454-9381390 GCF_000298275.1 Orycteropus afer afer
AGGGGTCGCTATGAGTCGGGGCCGACTCGACGGCACATAACAACAACAACAACAACAATAATAATAATAATAATTATTATTATGCCTTTAATTAACAATAAAACATCTAGGCAAATATGATGTGCAGTGGAAATGTGAATATGCTACAGAGATGGTTAAATTTACCTATGCTTAAATGTTCAATTTCATATCAAATAATCCTCTTTGTTTAAATCATTTAGCTTTCTCCTAACCAGGTTTCAGTACATAGACTTTCATTTAAGAAATTTGTATTTCAATATTTTTGTCAGAGTCACTCTTCTTGTCAATTTCTTTTCCATAATACTTTCAATTAAGTGGCATAAATGAGGACTGCTCTATACAATTCATTCCTGGAGAATAACATCTAAAATGAGACTCTGAAATCTGTACTCCAATGTTTCCACTGATTCATTGCTTTTGCTTATAATTCTATTATCATTTGACTAGAGTAGAGGCTTAGTTTGAATTCAGGAAGATTACATTGAAAATGTATGCCTGGAAATAAAAGCAGAGTTTAATTAAACTCATGGATTAAGGATGAGAACCAGGTTATTAAACAAATGTGAATGTGTTACTGAATGTCTTTTTGAATTTGACTCAGTAAGTGAGCTTATATTCTAAGATGTTTTACTATAATTAGTGATACCCAAAACTGCCATGGAGTCAGTTCCTACTCACAGTGGTCTTATTGGACAGAGTGGAATTGTCTCATAGTTTTCCAGGGCTGCTACTCTTTACAGAAGCAGACTGCCACATCTCTTTGCCACGTAGCAGCTGCTGGGTTGTAACCAACATTTAAGTTAACAGCTGAGTGTTTAACCACTGTCCCACTGGGGCTCCTGTAATTGGTGACAGATACTTGGAAAAGCTATGCTAAAGTAGAGATGTAATGACAAACAATCAAAGAAGTTTCAAAAACCAGTTGTCAATGTCATAGTTCAGAGTAAATAAAAAAGTAAAAGTATGGTTGAAATTTAAATCTCAGAAAAGTGCTACTTTGTATGTGTAAGGAAATAGAACATTTCCATTTTGCTTAAGGCTGGGTATTAATTTGCAAAGAAGCTAAGGGATAAAGTCTCATCACAGTGTTGTGAGATATATTCCATAGACGAGGTATAGATATTTGGAATATTATTAGAAATTAAAGCAGTATGAAAAGATCAGTATATAAAGCAGATTAGCCACTCCTCAGAAGGAAGGTTGGGCAATCTACTTCTGTAGTGAAACCGCCTCGGAAACCCAAAGAGGGGTCAATAAGAGTTGAATCTGATTCAAGGGCAGTGAATTTTCTTTTCTCTTTTTATTCAGAGGACAAGAGAAAAGAGAAAAGTGTAGTTATATATCAACCCTATTCAAATATTATTGTATGCATAAACAATTTATATATTTACATCTTGAGAAAGTGTTTGTAAAAAAAATTCATAGACATTTGAAATTTAAATAGGATTAAAATGATGAAACACTACGTGAAATTAAATTCTAAAAATGTTGTGATTTATAAAATATATCTATGAAAAGCCTTATCTACAAATCAGGACTTTGTTGAAGTACCACACTCCTATACTTTCAAAACTTTTTCTTCTCAATATGATTAACTTCACAAATCATATTTCAACATGGATCTACAGTGCTTATTTTTGGAATAACCAAAAACCAGTTTTTGAAAATTACATAAATTTTATTCTTTATATTTTAGAGTTGCACATATATTAGATTATCTTATAATTCACATGAGGGTATTGTCTACTCCACAGAACAAGCTTGGAAAATTAGTAAATTGAAAACCAAATCTAGTGCCACATAACACAAAATTGTGCGGACTGACTCTAGGAATCATGAGAGCCTGAAATCAGATAATGTTTTGTGTCTTTAGTTCATAAGTACTTGTGATCATTATCGACTTCAATGAAACGTAGTCTGCAGACTTAAAGTGTGACCTAATTCAAGTTTGTTGTGTTGTTAGGTGCCCTCGAGTTGTTTCTGACTCATAGCGACCCCCATGCACAGCAGAATGAAACACCGCCCAATCCGGTGCCAGTTCCATGATCCTTCGTATACTTGAGCCCATTGTCACAGCCATCGTGTCAATACATCTCGATGAAGGCCTTCCCCTCTTTCTACGACCCTCCACCTTACCAAGCATGACATCCTTCTCCAGGGAATGGTCCCTGCTGACAAAATTCAAGTTTATGAGTAATCAAATGGGGATATTAAAAACATTGGTATAACTATTTCATTAAAAAGATAGTGTTCCTATTTCTTCCATTGGTATAGATATTTTCAAATTGAGTTAGATTTTCTAGGAAATTGCCTGAAAAAAAAAAAAAAAAAAGATGGATGCCCTGGCATCCATTATCATCCAGTTGACTGTTATCTCACTATATCATTGGACTGAAAGGTTTAAATTTATTTACCCTTTAACACATGTAAGAAAAACACTTATATTCTGAGGTTTTAGAGTTAATTGACAACTTAACCCAAGTTGTTGCTTTTATGAATCTCTGACTTTTAATAAGATGTCAACTCATAACTATATTGTTAAATTTCACATGTATTCAGATATACTTTAGATTATATCATACTATCTAAAAGAGTAGTCCTCAAAGTGACATCTTTGTTTTTAGCATGTTGAGATCTTTTGCACCAGATTTATCCCACATAATTGATATTTTGACTGCTATATCCATGAGTGGTGAATGTGGATCTAAGTAAAATTAAATCTTTGACAATGTCTATTTTTCGTCTGATTATCATGATGTTGCTAATTGGTAAAGTTGTGAGGATTTTTGTTTTCTTTATATTGATGTGTAATCCATACTGAAAGCTATAGTCTTTGATTTTCAATAAATGCTTTGAGTCCACTTTCAGCAAGCATGATTGTGTCATCTGCATATCAAAGGTTGTTAATGAATCATCTACCAATTCTGATGGCACATTATTATCCATATAATCTAGCTCCTTGGATGATTTGCACAGAGTATAGATTAAATAAATATGCTCAAAGGATACTACCCTGACATACACCTGTCCCAATTTTAAACCATACAGTATTCCCCGGTTCTGTTTGAATGACTGCCACTGGGTCTATGTAATTGTTCCACATAAGTACAGTATATTGTCCTGGAATTCTCATTCTTTGCAAAGTCATCCATAATTTCTTATGATCCACACAGTTTAATTTCTTTGCATAGTCAATAAAACACTGATGAACATGTTTCTGATATTCTTTGCTTTCAGCCAAGATCCATCTAACTTCAGCAAAGATATCCCTCATTCCACATCATCTTCTGGATCCAGATTGAATTAATATCATTTCTATGTTAATGTATTGTTGCAATGGTTTTTGAATTATCTTCAGCAAAATTTTAGTTTTCTGTGATATTAATAATATGGTTTGATAATGTATATATTCTGTTGGATCTCCTTTCTTTGGAATGTGCACAAATGTGGATATCTTCCAATCAGTTGTCCAAGTACCTGTCTTGCAAACTTCTTGGCATATATGGATTAGTGCTTTCAGTATTGCATCACTTTTTGAAACATTTCAATGGGTATTCCATCAATTCTTGGAGATTTGTTTTCTGGCAATTCTTTCAGTGAAGCTGGGACTTCTTCCTTCGATACCATTGATTACTGATCATATGCCACCTCTTGAAATGGTTGACCAATTCATTTTGGTACTGTGATTTTATGTATCCCTTCCATCTTCTTTTGATGCGTCCTATATCATTCAATCACCAGCCACTCATCAGAAGGAAAACTGGGCAATCTACTTCTGTAGAAATACTGCCTCAGAAACCCAAGTAAGGGTCACTATGGGTTGGGACCGACTTGATGGCAGTGAGTTTGTTTTTCAGTTTTGGTATCATTCAGTATTTTGCCTATAGAATCTGTCAATACTGCAAATCCAGTTTTGAATTTTTTCTTCAGTTCTTTAAGCTTGGAAAATGCTGAGCTTGCTTTTCTCTTTTGTTTTTCAAACTCCATGTCTTTGCGCATTTCTTTATCATACTTTACTTTGGCTTCTTGAGCCATGCTTTTAAATCTTCTGGTCAGTTATTTTCACCACTTCTTCGATTTGCTTCAGCTACTATGTTCAAGAGCTGGAGTCAGAGTTTCTTCTGAAGTGAATTTTTTTCTTTCTTTCCTGTCTTTTTAATTACTTTTTGCTCTATTCAGCTGTAATATGCTTGATGTCATATCATAACTCATGTGGTCTTTGAACATTCATGTTCAATGTGTGACAGCTATTCTTGAACCGGTCTCACAATTCAGGTGCAATATATTGAAGATTGCACTTTGGCTCTTGGTGACTTGTTTTAATTTCCTTCTTCTTCTTCAACTGTTCAAATTAATTTCAAGTTAAGCTTATGAGCAATTTATTACCATACTGAAATCAGCCCGTGATCTTTTTCTGATTGATGGTATTGAATCTCTCCATAGCCTCTTCCCACAGACGTAGTCAATTTGGTTCTTGTGTTTTCCATCTGGTGAGGTCCACATGTATAGTCACCATTTATGATGTTGAAATAAAGGTATTTGCAAAGAATGAGTGACTGTTCTTGCAAAATTCTGTCATGAAATCTCTGGCATCATTTCTATCCCCAAAGCCCTATTTTCCAACTGCTGCTCATTCTTTGTTTCCAACTTTCATTTTCCAAACACCAGTGAATCTCAATGAATTTTGATTGCATATTTAATTAATTTCCAACTGCAGAATTAGGCAAAAATCTGCATTTTATTAATCATTGGTTGGTTAGTATATTTGAATAATATTCATATTAGCTGGTCTTCTTTATAAGCTCATGGATATTATCCTATCACATTGGTGGCATTGTATTTCATGATAGATCTTGAAATGTTCTTCTTAATGATGAATGTGATTTAATGAATGTGATGTAATTTCTCTTCAATTTATCATCCCTGGCATAGAAGACCATATGACAGTCCAGTTCAAAATGGCCGATACTAATCCATTTCAGCTCACTAATGCCTTGGATATTATTCTTTATACGTTCCATTTCATTTTAGAGAACTTCTGATTTCCTTATACTCACTATTCATACAGCCCATCTTCTGATTATTAATGGACATTTACAGCTGTTTCATCTCATTTTGAACCATGCCACATCAGTAAATGAAGGTCCCAAATGTACTACTCCACACATGTCATTAAAGTCAACTCTATTTTGAGGAGGTATTACTTCCCCAGTTGTATTTTGTGAGACTTCCAAACTGAGATACTCATTTTCCAACATGATATGAAACAATATTCTATTGCTTTCCATAGGTACTCATAGGGTGATTATTTATTTATTTATTTCAGAAATCCTCTGAAACCTGTCCAAAAAGAGTGAGTCTTATGGTATTTGAAATATTAGTACCACAACTTCCATCATCACAGCAACATGCAAGCCAACACAGCATGAAGTTGGAAACAAGTGGTAGAAATGTATGTGTATAAAGTCATGCACCGGATGCTGTCTGGTCAGGCAACATCTGACTGTGTATATGTTCATGGCCCCATAGTGTTGTATAACAGAGTTCAGAAATCCAGATCGGAGAAGAGGATGCAGGAAACACAACAGCTTCTTGAATACAATGTATGTGTCCCATGTCTTTTGCTACAAAGGGATTATACTACCAGGCATATAATGTGACTATGTTGTTGTTGTTGTTAAGTGCCGTCGAGTCATTTCCGACTCATAGCAACCCCATGCACAGCAGAACGAAACACTGCCTGATCCAGTGCCAGCCCCACAATCCCTGTTATACTTGAGCCCATCATAGCAGCCACCGTGTCAATCCATCTCATTGAAGGACTCCCCCTCTTTCGTCGACCCTCCACCCTACCAAGCATGACATCCTTCTCCAGGGAATGGTCCCTTCTTACAACATGACCAAAATAGGTGAGA
>NW_006921663.1:9391726-9397918 GCF_000298275.1 Orycteropus afer afer
AAACAGTGGCCATTGTAACAATCTCTAAATGCAGTGTTCAGTGACATGAGACAAAGTATATGTGAACTGCTGTATGAAAAGTGAATTTACTCTGTAAATCTTCACCCAAATCCTAATAAAAAAAAAAAATATTACATAGATCAAAAAAATTATAAATATATTTTTTTCTGTGTGGAATGCCATATTTCATTTCCAAACCTAGTTTCTAATAATGACCTCTGGTAGCAAAGTGCCTATGGTACTTGACTGCTAACCAGAAGGATGATGGTTCAAAACCACCAGCCACACCTCGGAAGGAAGATCAGTCAATCTACTTCAGTAGTGATACCACCTCAGAAACTCAAGGAGGCGTCGTTAAGAGTTGGGTCCAACTAAGCATCACATAACAACAACAGTTTCTAATAAAAGAGACTGAGTTATTTGTCTAATCAAATTGAAGCAATGTCACAAACAAGATTGACTGTAACCATGTTCCGCTCTGTATCAGAACTGAATAAAAAATATTTGATTCTAGTTCCTCTGCCATTTATTTTAAAGGGAAATAGTTCATTCACTGTTAAATGCAGTACTCCCTCATTATATGTGGGGGTTTGCTTCTAAGAACCCTACACCATTTCTCTACCTACCTCCTTTTGTCTCACCTCCCTTCCAACCCTGTACCAAAATCCAACAGATACTCAAGTTCATTATATCAAATGGCACACTATTCACATGTAACCTATGCACATTCAGCCATATACTTTAAATCATCTTTATATTACCATAATACCAAATACAATGTAAATGATATGTAATTAGAACTTTACACTACTTATTATCCTTGAAGGATTTTGAACACTTAATTGCTTTTCAGGAGTCATTTTTCACAGATACAGAGAGTGCAGACAGTACAAGTAGAAACAAAAGAGATGCCAGGTGAACAAGTTTCAAACAAGAGTACTGAAGTGAGACTGTGGATCTGTGAAATGGCAGAAGGCTACATACAACAGGTTACAACTAAATATCACTTCATTTGCCTAGATTCAGCATAATGTTCAACACCTGGAAAATTCAAGTTTTGCTTTTTGGAGCTTCTGAATTTTTACTGAGTATTTTCCATCCAAAGTTGCTTGAATCCATGGATGTGAAATCCATGGATACTAAGGGCTAAGTAGATTTCTTTTAATACACTTGTTGTGCAAGCCCATGTGAAATGGAGAAGTCTTATATTTCTGTAAGTTAAATTTTATATATCATGCCTTGCAATCAGGTGAAATTAATAAAATATGGCTAACACATGAAGGAGTTTTTGTTGTCATTGTTGTATGTCATCTAGTCAATTCTGACTCATAGTGGACTCCATATGATAGAGTAAATCTGTGTCATAGGGTTTCCTAGGTTGTGATTCTTACTGGGACAGATCACCATGTCTTTTCCTCTGAGGAGCAGCTGGTGAATTTGAATTGCTGACCTTTTGGTTAGTAATCAAGTACTTAACAATTATGCCTAGTAATTTATGAATTTTAGTTACTAAGCAATTGACATAAGTAACCTTACAAGGAAATATGTTTTATCATCATGTTTTTGTTGTTGTTATGTGCCGTCGAGTCGGCCCCAACTCATAGCGACCCCTCCTTGGGTTTCCGAGGCAGTATCACTATGGAAGTAGGATTGCCCAACCTTCCTTCCAAGGAGTGGCTGGTGGATTTGAACCACCTGCCTTCTGGCTAGCAGTCAAGTGCTTTAGCCACTATGCTACCAGATATCAACTGATTAGCTAAAGTAAACACTGTATTTTTCAATTATTAAAAAATAAAAAACAGTGTAGCTATTACTGGTGTTGAATATGCATTGCTGTTTCCAATCGTGGTTAAAACCAAAGATTCTGAAACCGTCTAACCCCAAAACGAAGAACTATCCTTGTTATCTTCATTCTTTGAAACCTAGAAATATTTTATATTCTTATACAGCAGTCATCCCATTGCCCTATCATCTTTTGTTAGGTGAGTTCACATAGTGTCTTATTTATCTGGTGGAATTTTATATGGCTTTATCATTCACTGATAAATTTTAGATAAATTTTATTCTACTTTCTCCAATAGTTTTTTTGAAGTTTGTTTCCCTATTCATATGCTCTTATATTTTGTAGAGCCAGATATAGAATTTCCTAGAATCTGATCAGTTCTCTAATTAGCTCTTATTTTTGACTAAGGAAAGCTAAGGAGCTTTAAGAATTATAATGAACTATGGGATGAAGGAATGTTGGGCATTTTACTTCTGTAGTGATACTGCCTTGAAAACACAAGGAGAGGTCATTACGAGTTGGGTCTGACTCCACGACACATAACAACAACAATGGGAGTGAAGACAGTGACAGAGATTTATGCCAATGTTTGTCCATGAGAAGAATTAATTTAGAAGATAGGGATTTGGAGACTCCCCATAAGATCACAAAGTGCATATGGTTTTGCAGATCATCTACATAAAAATTCCCTATATTTTCATACTTCTAGAGAACCAAAGGCTTGGCAGAATCTCCATGGAAAAAGTTGATGATATCCACACAAGGAAGCTGGATACAAGGTACTAGGGCACTCAGCTTAGGCCAATATTTTATATCCAAGTCTATGATTAAAAAAATACAAAATCATCTAACTTTAATGGACAAAAAAGCCTTGACAGAGGCCACCTTCAAGGTTGCACAACCTGTATAGTCACAGAAGTCCCAGCTCTCGTATGGGCACAGGTTAATGATTTTCCATGACCACAGATTTCCATGGAACTATAGTGTGGGGGAGTTCAGCATACTCAAAACCATTATAAGGTAAGTGTGTTATGTCTACAACACTAAGTGGGGCACTGACAGCTCCAAGAGACCACTTTTTTTTTTTTTTTTTTTGGTTCAAACCAGAACTTGCTTGAAAAATAGAGAAAAGGAATGTCAATCCAAGAAACAACCATAAAACCTTATCATATCTTTTTTTATTTTTAATTATGTAACTCCCTGTATTAACCACCCTTATAAGCTGAAACTGATGACACTGAAGTAAAGAGGAAAATGTTGTTGTTGTTGCTGTTGTTATGTGCCACCGAGTCAGACCCAACTCATAGCAACTCCTCCTTGGGTTTCTGAGGCAGTATCACTATGGAAGTAGATTGCCATCTTCCTTCCAAGGAGTGGCTGGTGGGTTTGAACCACCAGCCCTCTGGTTAGCAGTCAAATGCCTTAGGCACTATGCTACCAGAGCTCTCAAAGAGGAAAATAGTCTACCCAAAAACTTAAAGATAAACCAAGAAATTAAAAAAAAATAAAACTGATTTCCATTAAATCAATTCAAGCTAATAGCATTCTAGGTGCTAAAGAGCAGAATTGCTCTATAAAGTTACTTATGGTTGTAGTTTTTATGAAAGTAGATAGTCAAGCCTTTCTGTAACAATGACACTAGATGGGTTTGGACCATCAACTTTCATGTTAGTAGATGAGTGCAAACTATATACCACTCTGGGATGCAGGCTACCTACACATAATCTCTTTGACTTCAAGTCATTCCTTACTTTCCAGGATACATATAATTAGAATGGGTAAGTATAAAGAAATGAATATAAATAGTTTGGTTATGTTTGTGCAGTATTTCCACTGTCTTATTAAGAGCAAAATATATATGCACATTCAGGCTATGAAATTAGAATTGTGTTATTTCAATGGCACAATATTCAAGTTTAATATTGCTAAATTTGTATTGAAATTTGAAATTTCACTATATGAACAGAAATGATAAAATTTAGTCTGATAATTTAATTTTTTTCTTGAAACTTTAAATAACAAATAAAAACCACTAGAACAAATCAAGAGAGAGAAAAGAAAAAAAACAAAAACATGATTTATATTTTAGTACTTTAACAGTACTTTTTCTGGTTTTTGAACACGAGGCTTTACATTTCTATTTGCATTGAATCCCATAAATTATGCTGCTGGGTTTGCCTGGACCATGAGCATGTCATAATTATCAGTGTAGATTAAATGTCAGGGGCCCTTTCTTATATATTCAGGACTACATAAATTCCTCAGAATCAACAGAAGACACAGGGATGGGAAAGGATTAATGCTACTTGCTGAAATTTAATTTCTTTCTATCTAAGTATGACTGGATTTCAAGGCAGGTTTTATTTAATGTTGTGGAGAAATATTTGTGGAGTGAACTTATGGTTTTATGTACTTTTCCTAGTATCCTTTAAGCTCCTCAAATGCTGAAACTGTATTTCACTCATCTTCAACTACATATGAAACTGTGTCAGTGTTCCAGGCATAAGGCTTTGGATTTCTTTACCATTTGTGTAACATACCAGTTTTCAGGGGGTTTCCATTCCTGATATGTAGTTACAATAGGATTTATGTGAACTTGGGAAAAAGTGGAATACCTGTGAATATACAGCTACTTCAAGGCTCAAACTTAACCAATGACTGATAGTTGAGGGAGTGTTAACACTCACTTTGCAACTGAATGAGATAACTCCTAAGAGGAATTTCATGTGGAATTGAAGCAAAATTATTATTATTGTTTTCTTGTTATGTTGCTTGATTTTGCACACTTGTTTGTGTATTTTCACTTCCAGGTCCCACTGATCTACTACTATCCTTGTTGTTCCTGGAAACTATGCTGTCAAATTCTTTTTATATATATCATTGCTAGCATCTGTTTAAGGGAAATCCCAACCTATGACACTGATAGAAATTAAAATATTTTATTAATATAATAGGCAGTTGATAAACATTCATTGAATTAAATTTAGATGATGTGTACAAACAGATTGATAGAAATAGTTATATATTTAAATAGCCTATAAGTTTGCTTATGAACACACATGAATAGCACAGGATTTAAATATTTAACTGTTTTATTATGTGTCAGAGTTTATTGTTAGTGCTTGGCTAAATTACTTTATTTTTTTATGTTACCAAAGTGATTCCTTTGTAATATTAGCATTTATTGTTTCAAAGGCTTCATATATTTAGTCCTGTTTAGCCAAGAATAACAACAACTTTACATTCTTCTTTGACCTTTCATAGTTTCCCACATTACATATTATGGTTTTTCAGTATCTTTGAAGAGTAAAACAGGTTTTAAGATTAGCATGTTTTTGAATGTATTATGTGAAAAAATAGGTTTGATCATTTATAAGGAAGTAAAATGAGAACAATCAATCATGTTTATTTTTAAGATTAAAAGTAAAATTATTTGATTCTGAGGATTTAGTAGAGTGGAACTAGCCAATAATTTTAAACAGTTTTATTTTGAGAAACTCTAGTACTTAGCAACTGAGTATCAGTCAAATAATCAAGATTTTTTTCACAGAAACCCAGGTTGTGAATATTTAACTGATCTCTATTTAATTTTAGATTATATTTTGCTGTCATCGTGTGCCATTTTAGAAGACTAAAAGTGAGATGCTTTGCCACCTTCTCATAAATGCATTTTTTTTCTATTATTTTTCCATTCTCACATAGCAATCACTGTTGGATATTCTTTGTGAGTGTATATACTCTCATAAAGAACAAATATGCCTTGGAAGAAGTATGAACAGAGTAATCCTTGGAAGTGAGGATGGTTAGACTCAGTCTTATGTACTTTGGACATGTAATCAGGATGGACCAGTTCTGGGGGAAGGATATCATGCTTAGTAAAGCAAAAGGCCATTAAAAAAATAGGAAGATCCTTAACCAGATGGAGTGACACAGTGGCTACAACAATGGGTCAAAACCAGCAATGATTATGAGAGTGGCACAGGACGGGTAATATTTCATCCTGTGGTATATACAGTCACTAAGAGTTGGAACAAATGGCACTTAAGATTGAAAATATAAACTTTGTGGAAAAGAGACGAATTGAGAGAGTACCTACAGGGAAAAGATTCAAAGAAGCCTCAAGGTCTCCTCCTTTTATTTGTAAATTGATCCATATTTTCCTAAATCAAAAGACACAGAAAAATGCATAAAGATTTCCATGAAGCATTTCCCCTTGCTTTGCTTAGATTCTCTCTCTCTCTCACACACTTAACTTCAAATTGAATTTGCCTATGAGCAGTTGATGGTCTGTTCCACAATCAGCTCCTGGCCTGGTTCTGGCTGAAGATATTGAGCTTTTCCACCGCCTCTTGCCACAGATGTAGTCAATCTGATTCCTGTGTGTTCCATCTGGTGAAGTCCACGTGTAC
>NW_006921663.1:9399113-9404595 GCF_000298275.1 Orycteropus afer afer
AGTTGCAATAGTGAGAGATTCTATGGGCAAAATATTGAAGATGCAGGAAACATCAAGAGAAGATGGCAGGAATACACAGAGTCACTGTACCAAAAAGAACTGATCAATCTTCATCCTTTTCAAGAAGTGGCATATGATCTAGAACCAATGGTAATGAAGGAAGAAGTCAATGCTGCAATGAAAGAACAACTACAGAAGAATTGATGCATTTGAATTATGGTGTTGCTGAAGAATATTGAGTATACCATGGACTGCCAAGCTTCTATTTTGGAAGAAGTACAGTCAGAATGCTCCTTATAATTGGGAATGGCCAGACTTCATCTCTTATAATTTGGTCATATTATCAAGAGGTACCACTTCCAGGAGAAGGATATCATGCTTACCTTACAGAGTCAGCCAAAAAGAAGAAGATCCTGAATGAGACAGATTGACGTGATGTTCCAACAATGTGTTGACAATGCAACAAGTGATACAGTGGCTCAAGCATAGCAATGATTGTGAGGATGGCACAGGTCCAGGTACAGTCAGTAATTCATTCTGTGGTACACAGGGTCTCTAAAAGTTAAAAACAACTTGGCAGAACCTAAGAACAGCAACATTAATCTATCACCTTGAGGACTAAGGTGCACCTGACCCAAGCCATAGTGTTTTCAATTGCCTTATATGTGTGCAAAATCTGGGCATTTAATAACGAAGACTGAAGAAGAATTCATGCCTTCAAATCATGGTGTTAGTGAAGAATATTGAATATATCGTGTACTTCCAGAAAAATAAACAAAGCTGTCTAGTAAGAAGTACAACCAGAATGCTCCTTAGAAGCAAAGATATCAAGTCTTTATGCCATGTATTTGGACAAGTTATGAAAAGGGACAAGTTCCTGGAGAAGAACATTGTGTTTGGTAAAGTAGATGGTCAGTGCAAAAAAGGAAGACCCTCAATAAAGTAGATTGACAATGGTTGTAACAATGGGGTCAACAATAGCAATGATTATGAGGATGGTGCAGGACCAAGCAATGTTTAATCTTTTATACATAAGGTCCTACTGGTCAAAATTGATTGGATGGCACGTAACAACACAAACAAGAAGGTATCATAGTTAAAATCTGCCCATTTGTCCATTTGGCTTCTGAGCAGCCCTTCCTCTTTCACGGTGTCAAAGTATGTGTGTGTATGTATGTGTGTGTGTGCATAGGAGGAGGGAATTTTATTCAACCCTAACTTAAAATACATATTTTATAAATATAATTTTTAAGTCAGTTCTTCTTATTAAACCATTTACTGATATAAAATTCATAAATTAAGAATATTAAATAATGATCTTAGTATTAAATAAGTCATGTTTTCAATATAGATTTTAATGTTTTTAACTATCTGTGAAACACATCTTATAATGCCCTGATAAGTAATAAGGTTAGTAAACAAGTAAAATCATATAAAAAAGATGACCTTTAAGATCTTTCAAAAGCTTTGATACAGTGGCAGTACAATTTATTTAACCTTTTAAAAAATATTCATTTTTGACATTGACTTTACTTTTAAAAGTTATACAATATGTATGCTTAAAAGCATACTTTATTTTTATTCATAAGTTTGTCAATATTCATAAGCTTTTATGTGTATATATATATATATATATATATATATATATGACATTGATTGGGCAGTGTTTCATTCTGTTGTACATAGGGTCACCATGAGTTGGAGTCTATTCAATGGCAACAAACAACAACAGAAAATTAGGCATATAATTTAAATATACAATTGAAGAGTTTCAGCAACAGTTAACTCATTATTAACTAATAAAAACTTCACTACTCTCAAGTCTGATCAGACTCATAATTACCCCTCCTTGGGTTTCAAAGGCAGTATAAGAAATAATAATTTGTAAGTGATTCTCTATAATTTATTCCTGAATTTAAAATAATACATATATGTATATATGTGGTTTTTTTTTCCATTTTATGAATGCACACACACAAACATATTTCCTCCACCAGACTGCAAACTTCCTGAGCCCGAGGATTATATGTCATTTTTACATTCACTTACAGAACTTGAAGAGTACCTGTTCTGGTCATCCAGTGCTGCTCTAACACAAAATACCACAAGTGGATTGCTTTAATAAAAAGGGATTTAGTCTCTTGCAGGTTAGGAGGTTAGAAGTCTGGGTTCAAAGTGCCAAGCTCTAGGGGCTGGATGAAGGCCTCCTGACCTTGGACTTCACTTATGCTCATATTCCTGGCCCACTGGAGCTGGAGGCTTCTCTTAACTTGGACAGCTGCAGGTTGCCGAGGGTGACAAGCCTAAGGTCAGCAAGTGAAATGGCACAGTCCGAAAATTATCAAGCACAATGGCAGTCCACTAGTTCAAGTCCAGAAACAATCTGAACGTCACCAGACAATATGTCAGGCCACTGAGATGAAGATTTGGCCAAATGCAGGCGCCAGATATACTGAAAAGCTCAGAGACCTTTCTCAAAACTTATTATTTATAGGAAGCACATAGTATCCCTAAGGCAGCCACTCAGTTGTTCACAGCAGGTTCCACCATGAAGTTGATTCCCAATCTCTTATGGGGAAACGTCTGCCCAGCCACTCAAAACCAGGCCCAGTCAAATTGACATGTAACCTTAACTACCACAGTACCCAACTTAAATTAGAAGTTAAATAAAAGTTCCTAGAATGAGTAAAATTGAGATAGTTCACATCAAATGTCTATATATTTCTCTATTAAAAAAAATCTAAAGTGGCTGGGTAAAAAATGATGAAGATTTAAAAATCCATAGTGAAAAAGCTTAAGGGACATAAACATCAACTTTTACATTAAAGAGAAATTGCAATGCTTCTATGTTGTATATTCAGAAAATATTATCTACAAATAAGTAGATAATAAGTACTTTGTATGAAGTATATATATACATAAAAAACATAAATACATATGCATATGTATGTGTACATGTATAAATTATGTGCATATAAGTGTATATCTGCATGTAATTACATCTCTATATGAGTTAAATAAATTTCTTATATAGAGATATTTACCTACATGAGTAGCATTTTGATAAATATGTAAAATATTTTTAATTATGTAATATACTGGTTTTAATATTATTTATATTAAATATTAACTTTAAAATTTCCTTAAAATATTTTATAATATAAATTTATATATATAAAATAAATGCCTGGGATACTTTGTCCATGATTTTAATAGTTACTTATGGAATTCCTAGTTGGTACAGTTCTATGCTTCCAATATTTAATTATCTTTTTAAAAATTTAATGCAATTTATTAAAAAACAGATATCAGCATGATTTTAAACATAGGAGAAAGTATCTATTCTTTGACCACTTTTATAATGATAATATTTACATCAAATTAAAATTTTACAATAAACATTCCACTTACAGACAGATATTTTACTTGAAGTTTTATTATATACTCTAGAATTATTGTACACTGTAAAGATGATTGAAACTGATTTCTTGACTGCTTCTGTTTATATTATCTTCAAATAATACTTTCAGCTTATCATAATTGTATTTGAACATTTTCACTATTTGTAAAAATTGCCAATTGATTTTTTCAAAAATGCAGAAAATGGATATTGTGTTCATAGGGAAAGAAAGGAAAAGATACATCTAGAATGTAAAGACTTGAGGAAAAGAAAACACCTTGATTTTATTCTGAATAGCATAGAATGATTAATATTAATATTTTTTATTATCCTAATAGAAATAATGATTAAAACAAAGCATAGACATTTTTAATTTTTTTTAATTACTCCACGATATTTGGGAAAATATTACTATTTCATATATTATAACTATCAATTAAATAGGAGCTCTGCTGGTGTAGTGCTTAAAGCCTTTGGCTGCTAACTAAAAGGCTGGCTGTTAAAACCCAGCAGCCACTCCTCACAAGGAAGGTTGGGCAATCTACTTCCATAGTGATACTGCCTCAGAAACCCAAGGAGGCATCGCTATGAGTCAGACCAGACTCGATGGCAGTGAGTTTGGATTTTGGTTATCAATGAAACACTTATTTTATGCTATATCTGTATTTTAAAATTAGAATACTTTTAAAACAATCACATTGGAATATATAATGAATGCATTACAGGGAAAGTAAAATACTTTTAAAATGCAGAAATCACTTTCTCATAATATAACACTTGCTTCACTTTGCTTACCCTTTTATTTTTTCATTATTGTGGGACGTGTTTTGGACTGTTCTGATTTATCCTTTCCTTTACTGTTACCCCATGCTCACCTGGTGTTTGAGGTATTGATTAGATTCAGTCATATTTAGTTATTACTGCCTATAGTACAGGTGGTTAACACCAAAACATACAATTTTCAAGTTTAAATGTTAGACCTAAATAATATTATTGTTTGTAATATTTTATTAACTCATACTAAGCATCATTGAAGGAAAATGGGCCAATCTACTTATATAGAGATACTGCCTCAGAATTGCTAAGCATCAGAATAGACTCAACAGCAGTGACTTTGTTTTTTCAGTCATCATTTTCCAAATGTTCTTTGATTTATCTACTGTCTCCATCATTTCCTTTCCCAATGAGTTAACTCTTAACTCTAAAAATCACACTGTCTTTATCATTTTATAATTTACAAAGGACTCCATCAATCCTACAGAAGAAACACAGTGTGAAATTATAATGTTGGCAATAGACTCTTTTTGATCCATGCAGCCTCTTCTTATAAATTCTTGCTATATATTTACCCTACGATTGAACCTACAAATGGGAGAGGAAGCTTCAACAAAGATCAAGCAGCTCTTGGTAGATCTGATTGACTGTACAGTGAGAGATGAAGAAATAAAATGAGTTAAATATATGAAAGAATCAAAACAAATTGATCAGAACAAGTGCATACACACAGGTACACACATTTACCTAGCAAACTGAAAGCATGGTTATGTATAAAGATTTTTTTCTTTTTATTTACAGAATTATGATGGGATTATAGATACATTGCCATTTGTTCATCTCTTTGTCATACTGCGGTAGCATGTGTGTTGCTGTGAGGCTTGAGGCTTTGCCACTAGTATTTCAAATACCAGAAGGGTCACCCATGGTGGACAAGATTCAGCAGAGCTTCCAGATTAAGAGAGACGTGGAAAAAGGAAGAGGACATCCACTGTTCAAAGCATTGGCCAGTGAAAGCCTTATGCTTAGCAGTGAAACACTGTCAGATATATTACTGGAAAACTGTATGAATAGCCCTGAAATATTGTCTGATTAGTTCCAGAAGATGGGCCCCTGAGGTCAGAAAGCATGCAAAGTATGACTGAGGAAGACCTGCCTCCTTAAAGTGGAGTTGACCTTTATGATGTGGATGAAGAAAAGCTTTCACAAAAAGCTATAAACCTTCACATCACAATAAAAAAGAGGACAAGCACAAATATTCAGCATATACTAAAACAACAGCAACAACGGGAATGATAACACAATTCA
>NW_006921663.1:9409820-9411572 GCF_000298275.1 Orycteropus afer afer
ATTGTAAATTTTGGTCAATGACATGAGACAAAGTATATGTGAACTGCTGTATGAAAAGTGAATTTACTCTGTAAATCTTCACCCAAATCCTAAGAAAAAAAAAAAAAAAGAATAAGAAAAGCTTTCACAACCCCCATTTGCTGGTGGAGCATGATGCAAAATACAAAGAAACATCTTCAAATATCCATTAGTAATCAGAACATGGAATGTACAAAGTACAAATCTAGGACCCAGTATCACCATACAAGTAAGAATTGGTTGATGTTCAACCATTTCAGGAGCTGGAATATGATCAAGAACCAACGGTATTGAAGGAAGAAGTTGAAGCTGAACTGATGGAATTGGCAAAAAACAAGGCTCCAGGTTGGTGGAATATCCACTGAAATGTTTCAATGCATGTATGCCATGCTAGAGATACTTATTCGTTTATGCCAAGCAATCTGAAAGACAGCTACCTGGCCAATTGACTGGAAGAGATCTATGTGTGTACCTAGTCCAATGAAAGGTGATCCAACATAATGTGAAACTTATCAAACAAAATGATCAATATCACATTCAAGTAAAATTTGCTACAGATAATTCAAAAATGGTTGTAGCAGTATTTTGACAGGAAACTTCCACACAATGGATTTAGAAAAGGACATGGAATGAAGAAAATATAACTGTTGATGTCAGATTGATCATGGCTAAAAGTAAAGAATACCAGAATGATGTTGACCTGTATTGTACTGACTATGCAAAGACATGTGACTGTGTGGATCATAACAAATTATGGAAAACATTGAGAGGAATGGGAATTCCAGAACTCTTCATTGTGCTCATGAGGAACTGGAATATAGATTAGGAGTTTTGTGTTTGAACAGAACTAGAGGATGCTGAATGGTTTAAAATTTGGAATAGTTTGTGTCAGGGATATATCCTTTCACCATTCTTATTCAATCTATGTGCTTAGTAAATAATCTGAGAACCTGGACTACATGAAGAAGAATGCAGCATCAGAAAGACTCATTAACAGCCTGTGATATGCAGATGACACAACCTTGCTTGCTAAAAGTGAAGGTGACTTGAAGTATTCACTGATGAAGATAAAAGACTATTCTGCAGTATGGATTACACCTCAACATAAAGAAAATGGAAATTTTCACAACTGGACCAATAACCATATCCTCATAAATGGGGAAAAGTTTGAAGTTGTCAAAGATTTCATTTCAATTGAATCCACAATCAACATCAATGTAAGCAGCAGTCAAGAAATCAGAAGTCATATTGCGTTGGACACATCTGCTGCAAAAGATCTCTTTAAGGTTTTGAAGAGTAATGACATTACTTTGAAAAGTAGGGTGCATCTAACCCAAGTCAGGGTATTTTCAACCACATCATATACATGTGAAACCTAGGACAATAATTAAGGAAAATCAATAAGATTTGATGCTTTTGAGTTGTGGTGTTGGTGAAGAATACTGAAAGTACCATGGACTGCCAGAAAAAGGAACAAATTGTCCTATGAGAACTACAGCCCAAATTCTCCTTGGATGTGAGAATGGACAGACTTCGTCACAATTACTTTGGCTATGTTTTCAAAAAAGACCATTCCCTGAAGAAAGATATAATTCTTGATAAAGTGTAGGGATAACAAAATTGGGGAAGACCCTCACTGTTATGGATTGACACAGTTGCTACAATGAAGTCATATTGGATTTTGAGGATGATGCATGACTGGACAGTGTTTCATTCTATTGTATATATGGCCAC
>NW_006921663.1:9415862-9417193 GCF_000298275.1 Orycteropus afer afer
CTCTGCTCACTTAACAATAGATCAAGTGAAGACAGACATTGTGTTAGAGAACATTCAGGATTTTTTTTTTTTTTTTCTTGATAAAAGACCTATCGCCATCCAGGCAATTCTGAGTCAGGGACCCTACAAGACAAATCATAACTGCCACATAACATTTCCAAGGTGGTAAACCTTTAGAGAAGTGTACTACCTCATCTTTCTCTTTTTGGAGTTGCTGGTGGATTCAACTGCTCAACTTTAGGTTAGTAGCAGAATCCTTACCCGCAGTGCTGCCAAAGCTCCTTTGTTCTTGTTAAGGAGAATAATATGATATGATACTTCAATTTTATGTAGGAGTGAGAAGCTGAAATCTTCAGATATGAACCAGGGGGCTTGAGTATTATCATAGTGGAGACCTGATGAATATATTTTAGTTGAGAATTTTCAATATTAAATTTATATTTCACAAAGATAATTTGAGCTCCAATATGAGGATGAATTTTAGTAAAATGAGAACTGAAACAAATATTAATAAAATTTCTTCCTTTTTAAGAAGTAACAATAGTTTTTTATATCATTACAAATTATTCCTTTTCTGAAAAAGATTCATGTGCTAGTGAGCAAAACACTTAGATGATGTGGTTCTACTCTGATTATGTAGCTATAAAACTTTGACAAATTCACTTCAATACTCAAGTTGAATACACTAACAACTATAATATGAACAATTTTATGGTATTTTAGATAAATGACATCCCCTTTTCTTCTCTTAACCTCTCTAGGAAGTTGATAAAATAGCTATTCTGAATATTTTCATAGTTGGAAAAGTTGAACAGGTCCATCACAAAAGAAGATGGACCATCATCAAAAAATTACCAACTAAAAAAAGTTCTGGCCCAGATGTTTTAACCAGAGAAATCTACAAAACATTCAGAGAAGAAATGATACCAATCCTACTCAAACTATTCCAAAACATAGAAAAGGATGGAATCCTCCCTAACTTATTTTATGAAGCAAATATAACCTTGATACCAAAACCAGGCAAAGACATCACTCAAAAGGAAAACTACAGACCAATATCCTTCATGAATATAGAAGCAAAAATCTTCAACAAAACCCTAGCCAAGAGACTGTAACACTATATCAAGAAAATCATTCATCATGACCAAGTGGGGTTCATATCAGGTATACAGGGATGATTCAACATTAGAAAAACAATCAACATCATCAGCCACGTAAATAAAACAAAGGAGAAGAACCACATGATCATATCAATTGATGCAGAAAAGGCATTTGATAAAATCCAAAACCCATTCCTGATCAAAACTCTCACAAAATAGGAATAGAAGGGA
>NW_006921663.1:9417384-9418827 GCF_000298275.1 Orycteropus afer afer
GAGAGAGACTGAAACCATTCCTCTTGAGAACAGGAACCAGACAAGGATGCCCTCTATCACCACTTCTATTCAACATTGCACTGGAAGTCCTAGCCAGGGCCATAAGGCAAGAAAGGGATATCAAAGGCATCCATATTGATAAGGAAGAAGTCAAACTGTCCCTATTTTCTGATGATATGATCCTACACCTAGAAAACCCAAGAGATTCAGTCAAAAACCTACTGGAACTAATTGAGAGATTAAGCATCGTGGCAGGATATAAGATCAGCATCCAAAAATCAGTTGGATTCCTCTACACCAGAACAGAGATTGCTGAAAAATAAATAAGGAAATCAATATCATTTCCAATAGCTACCAAAAAATTAAAAATATTGGCAATAAATCCTACCAGGGACAGAAAAGACCTGTACAAAGAAAACTATAAAAAACTACTTCAAGAAACCATAAGAGATTTACATAAATGGAAGAACATCCCATTCTCTTGGATAGGAAGATTGAACATTGTGAAAATGTCAGTTCTACCAAAGCAATCTATATATTCAATGCAATCCCAATCCAGATCCCATCAACATTCTTTAGGGATATGGAAAAACCAATCACTAATTTTATATGGAAAGGAAAGAGACCTCGGATAAGCAAAGCACCACTGAAGAAGAAAAAACAAAGTAGGAAGTCTCACATTGCCGGATCTCAAAACCTACTATAAAGCCACAGTAGTCAAAACTGCCTGGTACTGGTTTATTGACAGATACATATACCAATGGAATAGAATTAAGAACCCAGAAATAGATCCATTGACCTATACTCAGCTGATCTTTGAAAAAGGCCCCGAATCCATTAAATGGGGAAGAGAATATTTGTTTAATAAATGGTTCTGGCAAAACTGGAGACCAATTTGCAGAAAAATGAAACAAGATCTGTACCTTACACCATACACAAAAATGAACTCCAGATGGATCAAAGACTTAAATGTGAAACCTAAAACTATACAGTTCCTCAAGAAAAATTTAGGGGCAAATTTAAGGGCCATAATATATGGCATAAATAGACTATTAAGCATAACTCAAAATGCACAAACAACAGAAGAGAAACCAGGTGATTGGGACCTTCTAAAAATTAAATTTTTATGTGTTTCCAAAGACTTATCCAAAAGAGTTAAAAGAGAACCTACAGATTGGGAAAAAAATATTTGGTAATGACATATCTGACAAGGGACTTATCTCTAGAATTTATAGAAAACTCCAACACCTCAATAACAAAAATACAAACAATCCAATTGAAAAATGGGCAGAAGACATGAATAAACACTTCACCAAGGAGGATATTCAAGCAGCCAACAAACATATGCTCATGATCATTAGCTATTAGAGAGATGTAAATCAAAACAAAAATGAGGTACCCTCTTGCTCCAGCACTAGTAGCAAAGTTCAACAAGACAGAAAA
>NW_006921663.1:9419294-9423960 GCF_000298275.1 Orycteropus afer afer
AGGAAATTTTCTTTTTTAGTTACCAGGGGTAGGAGGGGAGGGAAGGGAAGGCTGTTAGATAGATAGAGATAAGTATTGATTTGGGTGAAGAGAAGGGAAATGTACCAAATGTGAGTGACCAATATGGCACCATTGAGGATGAGAAAGACATAGAGATGTACATGGAAGGTACAGACAACAAATATGAACCCTTTTGCACATGAAATACTGTGTTGTCAGTGAGGGCAAACATGAGTATATGAACGGATGGATGGGTGGACAGGCTGAATGATTGGGTATGTCTATGGAATGGGGAGTTTATCCAAGAACATATATAGGGTTGGCATACAATGGTCCTATAAATTTATGTGAATGATCAGAATTCCCAGGTGTATAGTAGATCTGACACCTACTTCCGTAATGATACTGCCTCAGAAACCCAAGGAGGGGTCACTATGAGTTGGGTCCGACCTGACAGCACATAACAACAACCTGATACATAGTAAGTAATATATAAATGCTTTTGTTAATATTCCTATTATTATTAACTTCCACATGTGGAGTTCTTGATGGTTTCTTGCATATTATATGTACTATTTCATTTGATCAGCCCAAATGCATACACTTGCATGCTGAAATGACTACATGTCTGCATAATTAGAAAAGCATATATTTTTATTATAGTTTTATGGATGAATCACTTTAGGACAACTATAGCAGTTTCCTAACTTGTTTTCGTGAATTCAATCTTATATGTTTTCTAAAATAGAAATATGAACACATCACTCCTCACCAATGGCTTTTAATAGCTCCCAATTTCTTATCTGATATGGAAAATACTTGGCTTGTCATTCTTTGTCCTCCATAATCCTCTTCCTCTTTCTTTGTCTGCCTGAAATTCTTCAAAATTGCCAAGATTTATCATGGCCCGTTGTCTTTTCTTGTATGCTTCTTCTTCTTTTTTTTTTTTTTTTTTAATGTTCTCGCTGTTCTCTCCTATCAAAATAGATCAAATTTATCCACCTGTTAAGATTCAACTAAGTCATAATCTTTTCTATAGGCCCTAAATTGATGGTCCTTCACATGAATTGACTACTACTTCATTACCTCCTTTTTATTCAATATTGATATCTAAAAAACTAACAGTCATTGAACTCATTTTTTCTTACATGTCTGACACACATAAATAAACTTTGAGCTTCTTGAGGACTGAGATCAAGTGTTCTTTATCTTGATTCCTATGTCCCTAGAACTGTCTATATAATAAGAGACAAAAATACAAATGTTTGTTGATGTGAACAAAGATTATTTAGATTGCAGACTTTTTGATGATCCTAATTAGAAAATAAGGACATAACAGTTGAATTGTTTTATTTATTTTCAGCCATACAATAATGCTTAACAATAAAACTAAACCATCCTTATTTTTCTGAACATAAAGAAATATTTATTATATTTAAAAATTGTTTTGATAATCGTAATTTTTATATATTTGACCAGAAGTACTGAAACCATTGTAAAAGTAATACATGTAGTGATCATTATTTCTGTTCCCAATTTGTTTTCATTTGTCATATATTAATTCACAAATTTTAATGTTAAAAATTACTGATTCAAAATTTTGGACTAGTTGGTAGTCACACACTGAGATGGGTAAATGGAAGGATGGTATGGAAATAGTCTGTGACCAGCATTATAACATTGGGGAAAGAGAGGACACTAGATTGTGCACATAAGATATAGATTATAGAGGCTAATACCAGTATATGCACAATAATGTATTACCAATAACACCAAACACCAGGCTACAGAGAAATACGTAGACAACTGAGAAAGTTGAATGGGATTCAGAAAACAAGAATATACCCTAGACCAATGATAGATTTAGCTGAAGATATTCTTGCACAGATAGTAGTGATGGAAAATAACCACAAACATCACAGAAGTAACAGTAGGCAGAGTTGGAGTAATCCCTCAGAGACAGCCAAACACTTTGGGAGAGAGAACCATCAGGCCTGCTGACTCGGACCATAGTATTGGGGGGCACTAGGCTCCACTGACAAAACATAATACATAAAAATCTTGTTCCGTAACCTACTTTGGTGAGTGGTGACTGGGGTCTTAAAAGTTTTCAAGCAGTCTTCTAAAGAAGATCTAATGGTCTCCTCTCATCTTAAGGGAAAAAAAGTGAAGAAAATCAAGGGCATTTGGAAACAATTAGCCCAAGGATATGATGGACCTTGAGACCAGAAGAATTAGATGGTATTTAGCTAGCAATGGCAACCATTAGGGAAGGGATCAAAACTGGAGGTCCTGGATACAGTGGGAGGAAAAACGTGGAACAAAATTCAAAAACACAATAACGACCAAAAGTAATGATCAGATGGAGTTTGATGGCACCACTAGGACTAAGGCCCTGGGATACCCTTTGGTCCTGGGATAGGACCCACTCCCAAGTATTGCCTCTCAGCCCAACAGCAGAAAGACCTACATGCAGAACACCAAACCCAAGGTGATGCACCCACCTAGACTAAGGAGATACACCCCTTGGAGCAATTGGCCGTGGGGCACCAGAGGGGCAGCAGTCACATGGAGGGAAAGCTAGAAAGGCAGGAGTTCATAACTAAGAAGGACACAGGGAGGGGTTGTCATAGAGAATAGAGGAGAGGAGAGTGGGTTAGGGTTGGGGATGGTAATTGGAGAGTGAAACCAAATGTACATGAACTGTTGAATGTAAAACAAATTCTGCTCTGTAAATTTGCACCCAAAACACAATTTAAAAAATAAATAATAATAAAATAAAAAAGTAATTGTTGATTGAAAGCCTATTATTGCCAATACTTTTATATTAAGTAATATGATAACTATGATGGAAAAAGACATAATCTTAGGTACAGTTCACAAGGAAACACACCCACATATGCAGAAATACATAAAGATATATGTATATTAAACACAACATACACATAATTACACTTGAGTGTGTATACATAAATGCACTTATGTGGTATGTTTTTTGAAATTCAAAAAAGACCCTGTCAAGAAATGATATTTCAGCTGAGAATCAAAGATTGAGTAGATCCTATATAGATTTGGGGGTTTGGTAGTGAGAGAGTCTACTTGTTATCTTAGAGAAACTATAAAATGATAACTCACAAGTTTCAAGTGTTAGAAAACCTTTTAAGAAACTATACCAACCCTTTCCAAATGAATGAACATATTTAAAAAGTAGTATCATAAATGCTGTCAGAATAATATTAGAAACTTAGCTTTATGTCAAGTAGAAATGAATCCTTTCAACATTTATATCTCCCAAAAATCTCCAAGGCAACAAAAATCCATTAAAAGTAATAGTGCCAGTGAATGCCTGGAGGGCAGCCATCTTATTTTGTAGTTCCAAAGCGGAAAGTACAAGTGTGCAAGAGTCTGACTTACTAAGCATTGACAAAATGAGACCAATAAAAGTTGTGCATCTTCATGCTCTATTTCAGATGACTAAATTTCTCCAGCTTCAAGCTCTTGGTAGGTTTAACCAGATGTGTCACTGCTCTCATAGCCTGCTGTTTCTAGCAAACATTTTATTGCTGGTCCAGATGTTCTGTTGCATGGCTGCATCCATCACACACATCATGTGTCTCAAAACTCTGAATTATTTTATTCCAATGACTGAAATTGTTTTTCATTTTAGTCTAGGGCAGTTAATATAGTGTTGCTTAAATAATGCCCAAATGTTATTCATGAATAAAAAGGAGAATTAAGAGATGAAAGATACAGAAACATATAGTTAAAATGGAAGAAATGATTATTAGTTCACAATCATAAATTATTAATGTGGAGAAAAATTAGAGACATTCTAACAGAAATACATTAATTAAACATAAATTATTGTCTTGTGACAGGTCAGCAAGATGTTAGAGAGTAGAAATAAAATTAAGATTTCTTAAATGTCAGTTTTGGGGAATTTGCCACATAGTGGCATAATTTGTATGGCTCAGGTTGGCAGTCTAAGACCATTTGGACAATTCCAGCTTCTATATGTTTTTATACATACAGTTTTAATGGAAGATGGTTAAGTTTATTTGCAAGCATCCTTTGCCTATTGTCTATGGCTTCTTCAAATGACAGTTTGAGTGGTTCTACAGACACCATATGGCTGACCAACTCAAAAGTATTTACTAACTATTCCTTTTCAGGAAAAGCTGGCCAACTCTTGCTCTAAACCTATGATTATTATATAAATAATTATAGTCAATTTCCCCAAAGATAGGTTAAACTACACTATGGTCATAGTGGTTATCCTGGATTTTGATGATTATCATAAAATCATAAATAGTTATGGCTGCAAGGGGCAATATAGGAAATTCAGTCCAATTCCTACTCAATGAAAAATGTCCTTTATTCCATATCTGACAGATGCTCATTTAGGTTTTTCCTGAATAACACTACTGAAGCAAATCATGCTACTCTTGGAGCAGTGTATTTCATGGATGGACAACACCATTAGTTCGAAAAAAATTTTCCATCCTTTGATACACATCTGATGATTATAAACTTTACTGATTCTAGTCTAATCTGCACAGGTTGCTGTTGCTATTATGTGCCGTCGAGTCGGCCCCGACTCATAGCGACCCCTCCTTGGGTTTCCGAGGCAGTATCACTACGGAAGTAGGATTGCCCAACCTTCCTT
>NW_006921663.1:9424060-9429752 GCF_000298275.1 Orycteropus afer afer
TCTGGTTAGCAGGCAAGTGTCTTAGCCACTATACTACCAGAGCTCCCAATCTGCACAGGTATCAGAGAACAAATATATAGCCTCACCATGCCAGTTCTTCAAATGGGTAAACACAGTTTACTCATTCTTACTGCCTATCCCTTAACATCCTAGCCACTATTTCCCCTTAATATTTGAGATATGCACTGTAAATGTGGCACCTTATGTTGTAAAAAATCCAAGCCTTGTTTATAGTACATTCATTTAGTATTATTGGAAAAATGGTTTAATGTCTCTGTGTAGTAACATATGCCATATTGTTGTTCTGAAAAATAAAGTGAGTTAGTGTCTAACATTCAGAGTACTCTGGCAGAAGCAGTATATAGTTAGCAAAAGCTGGTTCTGTCCCTAAGGAGCTCTGGTGATGCAGTGCATAAAGCAGTTGACTGTTAACCAGAAAGTTGGTGGTTCAAATGCACCAGCCATTTCGTGGAAGGAAGATAGGGCAATCTATTTCAATGAAGATTTACTGCCTTGGAAACCCAATGAGGGTCTCTATGAGTCTGTATCAATGCTATAGCTGTGGGTTTGATTTTTATTTTTGGTTATTTTTATCCTTAGCTTTTCCACATCTTTTTAGAAATTGGTTTGCATATGAAGAATGACACAATTGAAGGCCTTGTGGTGGTTAAGTTTGTGTGTCAACTTGGCTGGGCCTGGTTAAGTAGCTGGCCAGCTGATGGTAGATGAAAAGACTGGCAATCAACTCCATGGTGGGACCTGCCACAAGCAGCTGAATAGCTACCTTAGAGAGGTGGTCTGCTTCCCATATACAAGATAGAGCTTGAGAACGGTCTCCAGCTTATGGCACGCTTGAACCCTGTATGTAGCTGTGTTGCTGCCATGCAGCCTGCCATGTTCTGCCAACCTTGAGACTTTCAATGGACTTGAATGAATGGCTTGCAATGTGGTTTGGTAACAACAGGACTGTGCCATTTTATTTGTTGACCTTGGGCTTGTAAGCCTCAGCAGCCAGGAGCTGTCTGAGTAAGGAGATGCCTCTAGATTCAGTGGGCCAGGAGTAAGAGGCAGAGCTGAAGCCCAAGGTTGATGGGGTTTCACACAGCCCTTAGAGCCTGGCACTTTGAACTCAGACTTAAAGCCTCCAGACTGTAAAAGAATAAACTCTAGTATGTTCAGCCATCCCATTTGTGGTATATTCTTGTCAGAGAAGCACTAGGTAACCAGAACACCCTGTATAAAACTGCATTATATTCTAATAAGGAACATTCATATCTGTTATGGATTGGAATGTTTCCCAAAAGATATATTGAGGTCTAAACCCATGGTCCCTGTGAACCTGAACGTGTTGGGAAATAGGTCCTTTGAAGATATTATCAGTAAAGTTAACATGAAGTCATGCTGGAATAGGGTGGGTCCTAATCTGAGTGGTATCCTTATAAAAGTGGTGAAGAGATCCACAGAGAGCACAAAAGGAAGATGGCCATGGAATGATAGAGACAGGTAATATAGTAAGCAGTTGTAAGCCAAGGAACACCACTGATTGTCAGGACGCACCAGAAGCTAGGAGAGAAGCATGTAACCTATACTATTCTTGGAGTCCTCAGAAGGCATTATTCTGACAAATGCCCTAGTTTTGGACTTCTATTCTCCAGAAATATGAAGCGATAAATATCTATTCTTATAAGTCCTCCAATATGTGGGACTTTGATATGGCCACCATAAGAAACTAATGCAGTACGTAACCAAATAATTACTATGCATCATAAAATTTCTCTATTATATGGTCCTAGAGAACATAGGAAATAAGTTTTGAATTACATATGCAGATGAGTTTTATACAGTGGTTTAGCTTTAACATTTTATGATTTTTTTCTTTAATGTTTCCAAACAAGACTGCTTAAAGATTCATTTTGTAAAATATTTCAGAGAGAAACATTTGATTTTTATGTCTTTTTTAATAAATATTTTATGACCTGTGGAGTCTATTGAAGATTGTATATTTAAATCATTTGTTTGATGACAGTATAAGTACAGCATAAGATGTAGAATGACTTTTTCATGTGGCTTCCAGTGGATTGTAAATTCATTCATGCAATAATTAAATATCATTTAAAGTGATAATAGCTCTTTCAGATCATTTTCTTCACACAAGTAGAGTTATTTGCAAAGTATCTAATAACTTCTAATAAAGTAATGAGATTTTCATATATGATCAATACATTACAATAAGTAAGTTCTGCAGTGAGCAAGATTATCCCAGTGGAAAATAATTTTCGTATTATTTAAAAATTACTATTCAGTTTAATTTTCATTTTCTAAAATATTTTTTAGCAGTTTGGATGATTATAAAAAATATACTTAAGACTATGTTTATATGCAACATCTAATCTGTTTTCAAAGACATGGTTCTGTGCTATTTACTGAATGTTTTTATTCATAACCATTGTTTTTTAGCTAATGGGATATAACGTTTAGGAGGAAAGGAGGCGGTGATCCATAGTAAAGTTGGAAGTGTGGAACTTCACTTCCAAAGCATTGCTGTTGGCTTTGTAATGGTTGATGATCAATATTCCAACAAATTAAAGAGGCTTGGAATTTGTCTTTTGAATTTGTGACAATTTTTACTATTCCATGGATGTTATTAATAATATATATAATATTATTCCTGTGTGCATAGAAGAATTTTCAAATAATTTTTATTGCGGTTGTCAAGTGTCATTGAGTCATCTCATACTCATAGTGACCTTATTCATAGCAGAAAGAAACACCACCTGGTTCAGCAACAGCTCCATGATCCTTGCTATACTTGAGGCCATCTTTGCAGCCACATCTGGTTGAGGCCTTTCCCCTCTTCCATGGACCCTCTACTTTATCAAGCATAATATCCTTCTCCAGGGAATGGTTCCTTCTGGCAACATGAGTAAAGTAGGTGAGATGAAATCTGGTCATTCTCCCTTCAAAGAAGCATTCTGGCTTCACTTCTTCCAGGACAGATTTGTTAGTTCTTCTGGCGGTTCATTGTACTTTCAGTATTCTTCACCAGCATCACAACTCAAAATAATTGACTCTTCTTTGGTGTTCCTTTTTCACTCTCCAGCTCCCACATACATATGAAGCGATTGAAAATTCCATGGCTTGTGTCAGGCACACCTCAGTCTGCAAGGAGACATCTTTACTCTTCAACACTCGAAAGAGGTCTTTTGTAGCCGATTTGCCCAGTGCTATACTGATGTCTTCACTGCTGCTTCTTTGGTGGTGATTATAGAATCAAGTAATATGAAGTGTTTGACAACTTCAATCTTTCTCCATTTATCATGATGCTGCCTACAGATCCCATTGTGAGAATTTTTTTTTCTTTATATTGAGGTATAATCCATACTGCAGAATTCAGTCTTTAATCTTCATCAATAAGTGTTTCGAGTCACCCTCCCTTTCAGCAAGCAAAGTTGTATCATCAGCGTATCATGGGATAATGATTCTCCTTCCAATCCTGATGTCATAGATTGAATAAGTATGGGGAAAGGATACAACCCTGACACACTCCCTTCTTGATTTTAAACCATGTAGTGTCCCCTTCTTCTGTTCAAATGACAGCATCCTGGTGAAGGTACAGTTTCCTCATGAGTACAATCAAGTGTCTGGGAATTCCCATTCTTCTCAATGTTATTCATAATTTGTCATGATCCACACAATCAAATGCCTTTGCATAGTCAATAAAACACAAGTAAACATCTTTCTGGTATTCTTTGCCTTGAGCCAGGATCCATCTGACAACAGCTATGATATCCCTTGTAGCACGTCCTCTTCTGAATCCAGCTTGCACCTCTGGAAATTCTCTGTCAATATACTGCTGCAACCGTTTTTGAATTATCTTCAGTAAGATCTTATTTACGTGCAATATTAATTACATTGTTCCATAATTTTCACATTCTGTGGGATCCCCTTTCTTTGGAATGGATATAAATATGGATCTTTTCAAGTCATTTGGCCAGGTAGCTGTCTTCCAAATCTCTTGGAATAACTGGGTAAGTACCTCCAATGGGGCATCCATTTGTTGAAATATCTCAATGGGTATTCCGTCATTTCCCAGAGCCTTGTTCTTCACCAGTTCCTGCATTGCAGCTTTGACTTCCTCCTTCAGTACCATTGGTTCTAGATCATATGCCATGTCCTGAAATGGATGAAGGTCAACCAGTTCCTTTTGGTACAATGATTCTGTATTCCTGCCATCTTTTCTTAATGTTTCCTGCATCATTCAGTATTTTGCCCATAGAATCTCTCAATATTGCAACTTGAGGCTTAAATTTTTTCTTCAGTTTTTTCCACTTGAGAAATGCTGAGTGTGTTCTTACCTTTTGGTTTTCTAACTCAAGATCTTTGCACATTTCATTATAGTAATTGATTTTGTCTGCTTGAGTTGCTCTTTGAAATCTTCTGTTCAGCTCTTTTATCTTGTCATTTCTTCCATTGTTTTTAGCTACTCTCCACTCAAAGGCAAGATTCAGAGTCTCTTCTGTCATACATTTTGGTCTTCTCTTATTTTCTCATCTTTTTAGTGATCTCTTGCTTTCTTCAGGGTTAATGTCCTTGATATCCTCCCACAATTCTTCTGGTTTTTGGTCATTGGTGTAGTGTGCATCAAATCTATTCTTTAGATAATCTCTAAATTCAGGAGGGATATATTCAAGATCATATTTTGGCTCTCTTGGACTTGTTTTAATTGTCTTTAACTTCAAGTTGAACATGTATATGATAATTTGATGGTCTATTCCACAATCAGCTAGTGGCCTGATTTTGGCTGAAGATATTAAGCTTTTCCACTGCCTCTTGCCACTGATGTAGTCAATCTGATTCCTGTGTGTTCCATCTGGTGAAGTTCACATGTAGAGCCACTGGTTGTGTTGTTGAAAACAGGTGTTTGCAATGAATAAGTCACTGGTCTTGCAAAATTCTACCATGAGAGTTCCAGCATTATCTCTGTCATCAAGGCCAAATTTTACAACTACTGGTGATTTTTCTTTGTTTCAAACTTTTACATTCCAGTCACCAGTGATAATTAACACATCCTGATTGGATGTTCACTCAATTTCAGACTGTAGAAGTTGATGAAAATCTTCAATTTTCTCATCTGTGGCTTTGGTTGTTGATACATGTATTTGAATAATAGTCATATTAATGGGTCTTCCTTGTAGGCATATGGGTATTATACTATTACTGATAGCATTGTATTTCAGGACAGATCTTGAAACATCCTTTGTGATGATGAATGTCACACCATTCGTCTTCAAACTGTCATTCTTGTCATAGTAGATCATGTGGTTGTCTGATTCAAAATGCCAAAACCCACCCATTTCAGCTCACTAATGCCAAGGATATCAATCTTTTTGCGCTCCATTTCATCTATGACAATTTCCAATTTTCCTAGATTCATACTTTGTACATTCCATGTTCTGATG
This sequence comes from Orycteropus afer afer, assembly GCF_000298275.1. Classification (NCBI taxonomy): domain Eukaryota; kingdom Metazoa; phylum Chordata; class Mammalia; order Tubulidentata; family Orycteropodidae; genus Orycteropus; species Orycteropus afer. The sequence goes on from NW_006921663.1 coordinate 9,429,520, forward strand.
ATTAATGGATGTCTTCAACTGTTTCTTCTCAATTTGGGAGATGTCATATGAGCAAATGGAGGTCTTGAAAGCTTTACCTTATCCTTATGAGTAAGTCTGGGTTTACTCTGATGATGCAGCTCTTTCCCAAATTCTTATAAGGTTTTTTCTGTGTTTTCTTTGGTCTGTCTTTCAATCCTTTGAAGATACCTAAAGATAATTCTTTTGAATTCCTTATCAGAGAGTTCCAATGC
>NW_006921663.1:9431312-9433818 GCF_000298275.1 Orycteropus afer afer
AATTCTTCTGCTAGTTGGGGTTTAGTCTACTTCTGTATCCTTCCCTTCAAGGCTCAGGGGTCCAAGATTATCTTCTGTGTCTGTGTCAATTGGTTTCCCTTTTCTTTGTTGAAGAGGGTCTGTGCAGTCCTTTTGCCTAATCCGCCATCTTCGAGTTAGCTCCTGTTTGTTAAGGGCATCCCATTTATGTTATATTCCTGTCAGAATGGCACTAGGTAACCAGAACCATGGGGTAACATGAATAGCTACCCTGCATAGGCTGCACATAACTGTTGTTCAGGTCTGCTGCTTCTTATTGCTTCTACAATTCTCTCCATCACTTTCTAGTTTCCTTGACAAGCAAATGTTGAAGTCAGACATCCTTTGGCACTCCACTGACTCCTGGCTTATTTTCAACAATAGAGGATGTTCCTCTTATTGTTATTTCCCAGCTTTTAGTAAGCTGCCTAATTAGAGTGATACTGAAGGAAATTTGGTCACATCTGTCCTCATCCTTAGAGTTCTACATGGTAAACCTGTTTCTATTGCCAACATCAATTAGGGTATATGGCAATCAATGCCGTCATTTCACAAAGCACTTACAAGTTCCATATCTTTTGCATCTCTGGTCAAAGTGGTCTACACCTACCATAATTTGCATTCTTCAAGTTGTCTCAGTATTAAAAAATAGGTACTGTTTTTGTTCTTTCTTCTAATACAAGTCATATCATTTGGATTATAGAACATTGACAAAATTGTCACAGATACATTGTCCTACCACTTTACTGCCAACACATTTCCCTTAGTAAGAAACAGAGATTCTTTCCAATTCAATTTATCTTTCCTCCTCCTCATTCCTGGTAAGTACTTTCCATGGCTCACACTATGCCTACCACATATAGCCTTCTGTTGTTCATAGTTTTCATCAAGCAGTAGTAGGGAAATAAATAAACAATATAATAGATAAATAGACAATAAGCCTATGAGAATGGCTGTATAAGTGACATAGTCCAAGAATAATGCTTTCTCTGAAGGAGAGAGAGGAGTCATTGTCCAGGGCTTTTTTCCAGAACAGATTTCTAAGTGACTTACAAATCCAGTTCATGAGTCAGTCACACACCAGATTTTGTACTGATGCTTAATGGGCTTCACTGCATGTCTTGATGAACAGTCCTTGGGTATCACCATGCTTTCATCAGCTACCGTGACACCTGATGACAATTACACATCATTTAGGCAGCTTTAACAGCATTGATGATAGGGTGCACCTGACACAAGCCATGATATTTCCAATCGTCTGGTATGCATGTGAGAGCTGGACAATGAATAAGGAAGACTGAAGAAGAGTTGATGCTTTTGAGTTGTGGTGCTGGTGAAGAATGCTGAAAGTACCATGGACTGCTAAAAGAACTAACAGATCTGTCCTGGAGGAAGCGCAGCCAGAATGCTCCTTGGAAGCAAGAATGGCCAGACTTCGTCTCACCTATTTTGGTCATGTTGTAAGAAGGGACCATTCCCTGGAGAAGGATGTCATGCTTGGTAGGGTGGAGGGTCGACGAAAGAGGGGAAGGCCTTCAAGGAGATGGATTGATATGGTGTCTGCGATGATGGGATCAAGTATAGCAGGGATTGTGGGGCTGGCGTGGGATCGGGCAGTGTTTCGTTCTGCTGTGCATCGGGTCGCTATGAGTCGGAAATGACTCGAGGACACTTAACAACAACAACAACAACATGTGTGTGTGTGTGTGTAAGCTATATCATCATATGTCATATAACACTAAAAAAATTCAGAGTAGGACATTTTCATAACCCCCAAATGTCTCCCAATGTCCCTTTACAATTAGAAACTTCCGTTCATAGCCCTAGACAACCAGTGTTCTCTCCTCTCCCTAAATATCTTGTAAAAGGAATAGCACATTGCACAGTACTTTGTCATGGGCTTTAAAAAAGAAATTAAGATTCATTGATGCTAGTGCTTGTGTCAGTAGTTTAGTCATTTTATGAATGAAAGCAGTTCATTAAATGGGTATACCACAGTTTGTTTAACCACCCAGTTGATACAGATTTGGATTCTTCTATTATATTCACTATTTTAAATAAGTGAAATAATGAATCCTAGACTTTTTAAGAATATGTCATTTAATTTCCCTTAATTAAATGCCAAGAACTTAGATTGTTTTGATAAATAGTAATCATATGCTTAATTTTATGAGAAATCATCAAATGTCTTCTAAACTGACTGTACAATTTTGCATTTCTATTGATAGCATATGAAATTTTGAGATATTCTATATTGTCATATGTATTTAATATTATCATTTTATCATCATTACTGGTAGTCATTCTAATGACTATACACTAGTATTTCACTATAGACTAACTTTATTATTCTCTTATAGCAAGTGATTTTGAGCATTTTTCATGTATCTATACATCATTTGTTAAAGCCTCTGCGGTGAGATATCTGTTCAAATCTTAATGCCTAGTTTTAAACTGGATTGATTATATTCTAACTATTGAAAGATAT
>NW_006921663.1:9434143-9435391 GCF_000298275.1 Orycteropus afer afer
CAAACCCACCAGCCACTCCTCGGAAGGAAGGTTGGGCAATCCTACTTCCGTAGTGATACTGCCTTGGAAACCCAAGGAGGGGTCGCATGAGTCGGGGCCGACTCAACAGCACATAACAACAACAACAAAATATTAATACTTGTGAACCATTTCATGAAAATTTTGTATATAGTGAGAGGTAAGGGTGGTGGTTATTATTTTTGAGCTTGAGCATATAGATACTCAATTATTCCAAGAAAAATTGTCAAAAATTACAAGTCCATGACCATGTTTTCCATTGAAATACCTTGGCACTTTTGTTTAAATCAACAAACCATATATGCATGTGGACTTATTTCTTGATTCAATTCTGTTCTATTAATATAAATGAACATCCTTCCATTAATGTCATACTTTCTTGTGTCTGTATTTGTAATAATCTTTGAAATCAGGTAATGTAAATTCTTCAACTTTGCTTTTCTTAATCAACTTTATTCAGCTGTTCAAGTTCTTTGCAAACCATTTATATATTAATTTAAAGTATGAATTTCTAAAACCACTGAGCAGTTTTGATTATTATTACATATAATGTACAGAAAAGTCTGGTGGGAATTAATATTTCAACAATATTGAATGCATCTTAGCAATATTCAAGCACCCTGTTTTGAATATTCCTTGAATTGTGTCAAAGATTATCAATTTTAGTATACAAATATTTTCTTAAATTTATCCCAAGGTATTTCTTGGTTTTGATACTATTTGGTATGACATTCTTTTTTTTTTCCCCATTTTAAACTGCTGCTACTATGTACATACTGTAAATTAAAGAAATATTATATATAAATGTAAAACCTCTTCTTCTTCCTGTATTGTAATCATTTACTTTCATTTCCTGGGTTTCTAAAGTAATACTCAGTTTATAATACAGTTTACAATAGACTGCTAGAATTCTGGGACACTGTCTGCTAAAATTCTTGGACAAAAAAAGGTCAAATTTTGCAAGCAAGGATTAGTTGCATGTTTCAGTAAATCTTGCAGAAGCAGTAAGCTATCTTCTATTTACACTTGTGGGATCTCCAGTCAGATGTGGCACCCTTATATATAATATATATATTATATTTTTATTGTTGTTGTTAAGTGCTGTAGAGTCAATTTCGACTCATAGCAACCCCATGCACAGCAGAACGAAACACTGCCCGATTCCGCGCCAGCCCTACAATCCATGCTATACTCGAGCCCATCATCGCAGCCACCGTATCAATCCATCTC
>NW_006921663.1:9439183-9467952 GCF_000298275.1 Orycteropus afer afer
ATTTCATGATAATTTTCTATATAGTGATAGGTAAGGATGGAAGTTATTATTTTTGAGCTTGAGCATATAGATACTCAATTATTCCAAGAAAAATTGTCAAAAATTACAAATCCATGATCATGTTTTCCATTGAAATACCTTGGCACTTTGTTTAAATCATCAAACCATATATATATATATATGTGGATTCATTTCTTTACTCAATTCTGTTCCATTAACAGAAATGAATATCCTTACAATTAATGTCATACTTTCTTTGTGGCATATACTTTTGCCACAGATATGGAAGACCTCTCAGGACATGATGTGTTAATGCCTCCAGTTAGTTTGATAATGAATTTTTCAAAGTCAAGGAAGGACAAAGAAAGTGAGAAAATATTACTGATATATTTATATATGTGGAAAAGGAAAGTTTATACAGTTTTTTTCTTTCCTTAGTGTAAAAAATATTCCTGATCAATATAAAAGAAATATAATTGAATGGTGGTTTTTAATGTTATTTTTTTAAAGAAAAAATGGAATAAAATACTGGAAGTATAAATACATTCTTGACTGGAGCAGACGTCTCAGCTTATTCTGAGATGACTTATGCTATTTTATGCATCATTATATAGCAAAACAATGTGTGGGCCTTATAATGTGCAGTATGGATAAAAAATGTTTAAAATAGTTACAAATTGAGAAAGCACATATGCAAATCTTTAAAAATCATCTTTTGCTTTCTATACATTCATGTCTTAAGTTGCATATTGCACTGTGGTTCTTTATTTTTCTGTTCAATTCTGTCAAGTGAAAGAATTTTATCAAGAAACTTTAACTCCAAAACCTAAAGTCAATAGAGGGGCTTCTATTTTCTCTCTCATAACTCTCTGTTGGTGATTAAATTCTTTTAAGTATCAGCATTAAGGACTTTTGTGATATATTTGTCCAAGGTACAATCTTTTAATGAGAAAGAACAATTAGTTTAGTATCAGTGTATGCAAACTTGAGACATCTATAATTTTGACTGCTAACCAGAAGGCTGGTGGCTGAAACCCACCAGTCATTCCTTGGGAGGAAGTTTGGGCAATCTACTTCCTTAGTGATACTGTCTGGGAAATGCAAGGAAAGGTTGCTGTAAGTCAGATCCAACTCAACAGTAGTGAGTTTGGTTTTGTTTTTTGGATAATTGTTGTGGATCTCTGGAGGCTCAGTTATTAGGTATTTGACTGCTAACCAAAAGGTCGAATGTTACAAACCACCAACTGCTCTGTGGGAGAAAGCTGAGGCATTCTACTTCGGTAAAGATTAAGAGCTTTGGAAACTTTGGGAGGCAGTTCTCCTCTGTGCTCTGTGGTCACTATGAGTCAGAATCGACCTGATGGCAATGAGTCTGGTTTGATTTTTATAACAGTTCTAACATTATGGCTTAAACTGAGTCTAAGTTTACCACACTGCAACCTCTAAGAATTCCCTGTGTTTCCAAGGGAAAAAAGTAATTTCTCACATATTCCACTGATATCTGGACATATATTAAAGGCAAGGTAACCATGTACCATTGAACTTCTTCTCAACGAAGCATTCAGAGTTCCAATCTCTTTTCTTCTTACGTAATGATTATGAAACATGTTTATCCTGTTATATCAATTTCTGAGCTTTATATTGTACTTAATTTCCTTTAAAGTTAAAAAAATAAAATAACAAATTTAAGAGAGAAAATGACTGCCATTTTGTTGTTTTCATTATGAAGTTTATTATATCTTATCCAGCAAACTTTAGTGTCCTCAGAAATGTACAAGAAAATATAGTATCTGAAATGGGGAAGCTGTTAAAAGGAAAATAGATGAGATAAACCAGTAGTTGAGTAAAATAACAAAGTTGGTCAAAGCAATTCAAAATGAGAGAGAGAAAAAATATATCATGTAACTATATTAACATAAAATTTTTGTATTGTAACTGAAAAAAAAAAAAAAAAAAACTGTCCTATTCTCCATGAAAGTAAAATCAGACTCAGAAACTCCAGAAGATAACTTTGGTAGAATATAAAATGATTAAATTTGTTTTGGTACAAACTAAGTATCTTATGGTATAGAAAATTTTCATTTGAATGAAAGTACAAAAATTCAGGAATCATTGGCATTTATTCTCTCTTCCTAAAATATTCTATTACCGATTAACAGCATCATTATAAATAGAGAAAATTTTAAACTTATCAATGACATGATTCTACTTGGGTGAACACTGTAAGTCCATGGAAGCAGCAGTCAAGAAATCAAACAACATATTACATTATGTAAATTTGTTCCCAAACTCCTATTTAAAGTTTTCTGTTTTAAAGAACAAATACAGTACTGTGATGATTAATATGTGCCTAACTTAAGCTATGATCTTTTCCATCAACTCATATGCATGCAAAAGCTGGATAATGAAAAAGGAAGAAATAAAAATTGATGCCTTCGGATTGTGGTGTTGGCAAAGAATATTGGATATAATGTGTAGTTCCAGAAGAACAGACAAATAACTGTTAAAATAAATACAATCTTAAATAAATAAATGATCCTTAGAAATGACGTGGAAAGACTACAGCTTTCTTACATTGCCCATACCATCAGGAATAATCAATCACTAGAAAAGGATGTTAGTTGGTAAATTTCATAGTTGGTGTAGTTGAAACAGGGCATTGTTGAAATGGATTAACATGGTAGATAAATAGTGAACTCAAACATATGAAGATGGCACAAGAATAAGTGATGTGTTTTTATACATAAGGCCATCGTGTGTCTGAGCAAACATGGCAGCAATTAACAACAACAACAAAATATTCTAAGTAATTGAGACAAAAAAGTAATATGCTACCATAAAAAGATACACTTATAGATTTACAGTGTGCCTTCAAAATTAGAAAGCATTACTGAAATAACTAGCACAGAGTGGTCCCACATATCAGTTGTGAGACCCTCCTTGGTGTGTTCATAAAGTAAGAGGAAGAGATAGCCAGAGTATTTCATGGGCTGTCGTGAAACTTGCCTGTTTGACAAAAGTCCCATGTCCCTCAGCTTATCCAGACTAAAAGGATGAGGTTAGTTAATATTTTCATCATTTTATATTCCTCATTCAAGATAAACCCTATAGCAGGGACATTCTATGATGAGACAATATTTAGTGGCTTGATTATGTAACTGTAACTGAGTATCTCCTCTTTTTTATAACTCAAATGATGGTCTTAATGATTAAAGCTACAAAAGTCCACATTAAGGAGGTATAATTACAAAGTTTTGCAATTTTAAGAACTAGGAATATAGTTTTGTTTTTTTTTTTTTAATAAACTGTATCTAATTAACAGGCAAATTAAATAAAAGTAAAATAGTTAGAAAATAGATCGACATGAATGGTAAGCAATAAGAATAAAGCAGCTTTCTCGTCTCACAGAGGCATTTTTAAATATAATGAATTCAGGTTAAAAAATAAGCAATTTTATATATTTTATCTGCAATCCATCACAAGTGAGTAATTGCACTTCTTACTCTATTCAAGTATTGACAGCAATATCACTTGGTATTCAGGCAAAGGATTATTTTTCTTTTCCCAATAGCTATTATCTTTAAACACAAGCCATTTACAATAGCTACATACACATATTTTAATTTAAAATTTTACTGTCTTTAATGTAACAACTAGTGTCAGATGAATATTAAAATGTTCAATACATACATTTTAGTTAAATCAAGAACTAAGATCACAGAAAGTAAGGATTCACATAGAAGTTGAAATAGAGTAGATTCCTTGTACAATTAGTTCCAATTTTCAGATTATGCTTCAATCATATCATTAGTTTATGAAGAATGAATGTTCATATGCTGCTTGTTTTAGGGTCATGAATATACATTATATATGCAATGTTAAATATAAATCCATGATTCTGGACTTGATTGACATTTTACCATATATTGTCAATTTTATGATAAATTAAATATTAAAAAATAAATTCCAGACTCTCATTTAAGAAAGCTTGTTGTATCATACATATTTTAAGGTGACCCTAAATTGAGGAAGAAACATGTTAATATTTTAAAAAGAGTAATCTCTAATAGATTTATTGGGAAGAAGGTACAACATATATTGAAAATCCATGTATTCTCATCTGTTCTACTGTATATTTTCTTGTTTGTTAAGACATTAGCCAAAAATTTTTCTTCAAAATTCTCTTCAGATTCTGCTTACATTTTGCAGGACAGCCTGAGAAATTCTTTTCAACTAGTAACTGATGAATGCTTTCAAGCACACAAAATTTCTTCTCTAAAACTGAATTGTTATAGTAAGGAAGTTTAATCATCAATGTGGTTCCATGAAACTCAAGTTATACTACCTTTCTTTGTGTTGATTATATTTTGAGGCTTTCTATGAAGAACTGGACTCATAAGGAAACATATGCATATTAGCAATCTAGCTTCTTCCCAGTGTACAAGATAATCAATATAATTAACTCAGATAGGACTGTTGAAGTCTCGATTCATCTTTACAAGGCATACTCTTCCAAGTTTTCCCAGATATTTCTAATGCTGTCATAATACTCTAATACAGAATGCATAAGTTATTTAAGTCTTCTAGGGTCAGTTAAAACAAACAAACAAAAACTCAAATTCATGTGTGTCTGTATAAAACTGTGTTCTACAGGGTTTTCAGTGGCTCAGTTTTGAGAAGCAGGTTGTCAGGCTTTTTTGGCAAGGCACCTTTGGATGGACTTGAACCTTCAACCATTCTCTTTTTGGCCCATAGGAAAACTGCACCACACAGGAGGACAATATATTAAAACTGCACATTGTTACTGAATAGTGATGAAATCCATTTAGTGAGTTTATTTTCCAGTGTGACAATAAGAATATATATATATATATATATGTATATATATATATATATATATATATATATAAAACTTGTTAATAGAGTATTGAATTACCAAATTTGTGATTACAAAGTAAAATTTGGAAACAACTAAGAAGGATCAGTATTTCAGTATTTGGAAACTATGATCTTGTAATAGAAACAACATTATAGATAACATGATAGAATTTTGTAAGACCAGCAATTTATTCATTGTAAATATTATTTTTCAACAACATAAACAGTGACTATACATGGGAACCTGACCAGATGAGTTACACAGCAATCAAATTGACTGTATCTGAGTAAAGAGATGAAGGAAAAGCTCAATATAATTGGTCAGAATAAGGCCAGGGGCAGATGAAGAAAAGACCACCAATTACTCCTTGGCAAATTGAAGTTGAAACTGAAGAAAATGAAAAGAAGTCTATGGGGTCGAAAGTATGAAACTTAGTAGACCCACTGTCCTTGATTCAATTCTGGCTCATAGCTACCCCCATTGGGTTTCCAAGGCTGTAAATTTGTATGGAACTTAATTGACACATCTTCTTCCTGTGTAGCACTGGGGAGTTTGAACCATGTACCTTTGGCTTAGCAGCCAAATGCCTTCCCACTATGTCACCAAAACTCCTTGACTTTTAGTACATCTCACCTGAATTAGAGACCATCCCAAAAATAGTTTTGACAAATTGAACACTAATGAAGGAAGAGAAGACAAGTCATGAGATAAAATCAAGGACAGCATACATGAAGAAAACAAAAGGTCACTAAAAAGATAGGCAGCATAGGAAAGATCAAAATGGATTTCAGAAGAGACTCTCAAACCAGCTCTTGAATGGAGAATAGCTAAAGTGAATGAAAAAATTGATTAAGTAAAGGAGCTGAACAGAAGATTTCCAAGCATGCCTCTAGAAGACACAGTAAAGTATTATAATGAAATTTGCAAAGATCTGGAGTTAGAAAACCAAGAGAAGAACTCACCTGGAATCTCAAGCTGAATGAAATGAAAACAATTAAACCATCTAGTTGCAATATTGAAGGATTCTATGAGCAAAATACTGAATGATGCAGAAAACATCAAAGGAGATGACAAAACAACAGCCACTGTAGCAAAAAATAATTATTTGATGTTCATCCATTTCAGGAAATAGGGTATGATCTAGTACTGATGGTATTGAAGGAAAAAGTTCAAGCTTAATTGAATTAATATTTCATTATCAATACTGGAGAAAGACTCATTAACAGCTTATGATATAGAGATGACACAGCCTTGATTGCTGAAAGAACAGAGGAATTGAAGCATTTACTAATGAAGATCAAAGATGACAGTTTTCACTATGGATTACATCTCAACATAAAAAAAAACAAAAATCTTCACGACTGAACTCATAAGCAATATCATGATAAATGAAGAAAAGACTGATGTTGTCAAGCATTTCATTTTACCTGTATTCAAAACCAATCACTATTGAAGTAGTAGTCAAGAAATCAAATGCTATATTACATTGGCAAATCTGATGAAAAAGATTTCTTTAAAGTATTAAAGAGCAATGTCACCAAACCATGACATTTTCAATTGTCTCATATGCATGGGAAAATTATACAGTAAATAAGGAAGACTGAAAAAGAATTGATGCCTTTACATTACAGTGTTGGTAAGGAATATTGAATAAACCATCGACTGCCAGAAGAAGAATCAAATCTGTCTTGGAACAAGAATAGCCAGAATGCTCCTTAGAAGCAAGGATGGCAAGACTTCCTATCATGATCTTTGGACATTTTATCAGAAGGGTGAAATCCCTGAAGAAGGATATCATACTTGGTAAATAGATGATCAGCAGAAAGAGGAAGACCCTCAACAACATGGGTTGACACAGTGACTGCAACAAGGGCTCAAAGATAGCAACGATTGTGAGAATGGGTCACTTTAAAAATCACATGTGCATATGTATATATCCATGTATATCCATACACTTTTTTTTTTTTGTAAATTAAAAATAGTATATATTCTGGATAGCGATGATTGTAAGGATGACTTAAGACGGGGGGGGGGTTCTTTAGGTTTCACTATGAGTCAGAATCAACTCAATAGCACCTAACAACAACAATAAATCTCAATAAATACTTAGTGCCTAAAGCATTTGCTGCTAACCAGAAAGCTGGTGGTTCAAAGCCACCAGTCACTCCTCAGAAGGAAGATTGAGCAATCTACTTCTGTAGAAATACTGTTTCGGAAACCCAAGGTGGGGTGCTATGAGTTGAATAGACTGGACGACAGTGAGTTTGTTTGTTTGTCTGTTTTTTAAATTCTAGGAGTTTTTATTTGCATTGAAGATTCAATAAACTGAAAGATAGATATAATCTCTTTTATATGAACTATTTATAGGAAAGCATAATTATTCAATATGTTATATAATGGTAGCATTATGTATTACTAGATTGTCTACCAAAAAAGTCAATATCTAGGCAGATAAGTAGTTGTTATATTTGAACATTTTGCAAATAATGTATGTATTTTACCTTTGAACATTCATGAACTTCTCATTTCACTTTGTTATACTTACAATAAGAAAATAATCAAAAGGTATGCACAGCTTTATTGAAATGAAAGAAATCTAAATATAAAATAAAATGAATTTTCTAAATAAATCAATACATTTATGTGATGAAATAAAAAGTAGCCATTTCAAATAATGGCATAGGATGTTTTCATAATAAATGAGAAATGAGAAAACAATACAAAGAAAGGTGTGTTATATTAGACTATTTAAAAGGTATAAGTATTTCTTTTAAAAAGGCTGAAAAAGTTACAAAATATTTATATTTATAATCTGGTGTTATGGCTTTATTATTTTTTTTTCTTTATAAAATTCTACATATTTTAAATTTTATGTACTATACATATATTACTTTTGCAAATTAAAAAACAGCATTTCTCAGCATACAAAAGAAAATGAAATATGTCTTCTTTTAAATATTATTGTAAGGAGAAATAATACAGGTTTTAAAATTTATACTTAGGGAGAATTATGTTTAAATTTAATAAATGATATTTATTTTAATATACTTAGACTATTTTAATATATTGCTTTTAGTGATCTTCAGCATTATTGGAGACTTTAATTATAAAAGTTAAAATAGGACAATTTATAAAGGAAAACTATTCTGTTGTAAAATTTAATCATATATTATATTATAGCTTAAGGTAAAATTTTATCAATTTCTCAGTTTTTACATTTGTTGTTATTTGATTTACTGTATGAAAAGAGAAATTTCATGAATTATTTTTTCAGAAAGATATATATGTAATTTCTTCACAAGCTCACATGATTCTTTTTTTTTCCAAATATAACCAAGAATTGTGTAAAGAACTTTTTTTACTTATTAAAATATGAGTCACTGTAATGACTTTAAAGATTTAAGAATTATCTGAAAAACATAAAATTGTATTGTGATATTATTAGCAATAAAAATACTATTTTGGAATTTACCTTACATATACATTAGCTTTCTTGATTTCTTTCTCACACTCTGAGTTCATCTAAATACTTGCACAAGAAAATTATGGTTCCAAGAAAATAAGTAATTTTTATTGGACCTTCCTTACTTTCCTGCAAGGAAGCTCTGGCGACATAGTGGATAAGGCTAGCAGGAGGTTAGCAGTTCAAATCCACCTGCTGCTCTGTGGAAAGAAATGAGGCAAACTACTACCTTAAAGATTTACAGCCTGGGAAACTATGAGTCAGATTCGACTAGATGGCAGTGGGCTTGGTTTGGCTTGGTTTGGTTTTATTTTCCTGTGACTCTGAAAGGCTCAATATAGTGTGAATATCTAAAACTTTGTATGTAAATAAGAAGTAAATGTATTGTTTTGTTTGTATCATTTGATCCAGTGTATTATAAATACTGTGTTCTAGCTGTTCTGTTGATAGATGCTGCCAGTCGGCTCACAGCAACCTTATGAATAACAGAATGAAACACAAGCCAGTACTGCCCAGCCCGACAGTATTTTCTATATCTGAGCCCATCGTTGCAGCCCACTGTGTTGATCCACTTTGTTGAAGGTCTTCACGTTTTTCTCTGACTCTACACTTTACCAAGCATGATATTCTTCTCCTGGGAATGGTCCCTTCTGACAACATGACCAAAATAGGTGAGATGAATTCTTGCCATTCTCACTTCCAAGGAACATTCCAGCTATACTTCTTCCAGGACAGATTTGTTAGTTCTGGCAGTCCATGGTACTTTCAGTATTCTTCACCAACACCACAACTCAAAAGCATCAACTATTCTTCAATCTTACTTATTCATTGTCCAGCTTTTACATGCATATGAGATCATTGAAAATACCATGGCTTGAGTTAGGAGCACCTCAGTCTCCAAAGAGACATCTTTCCTCTTCTCTGGGTTAACATATATGTATATATATACACATATATATGTATAAGTATATACATATATATAAAACCAAAAAACAATCTCACTGCTTTCAAGTTGGATCCAACTCATAGAAACCACTCCTTGGGTTTCCAAGGTAGTATCACTGCAGAAGTAGATTGTCCAACCTTCCTTCCGAGGAGTGGCTAGTGGATTTGAACCAATACATGTCGTAGTTAAGGTTATGTCAGCTTGGAAGGGCCTGGTTTTGAGTGACTGGGCAGCTGGTAGTATTTATTTCCCATGATGAGACCATGGTGAAATCTGCCATGAGCAGCTGAGTAGCTGCTTTAGGGATGTGGTCTGCTTCCCATATAAGGAGGAGATTTGGGAATGGTTTCTAGCTTTTTGACACTCTTGAACCCTGCATGTAGCCAAGTTTTTGTTCAGCAACCTGCCATGCCCTTCTTTTGGACTTGAATTAGTGGCCTATTGTATTGTTTGATAAAATTGGGACCATACCTTTGTACTTGTCCACCTTAGGTTTGTCAGCCTCAGCAGACAGCAGCTGTCTGAGGAAAGAAAAGCCTCCAGCTTCAGTGGGCCAGAGGCAGGAGGCCAAGTTGAACCCCAAGGTTGAGAGACTTTAACCCAGCCCCTACAGCCTGGTACTTTGAACTCAGACTTACAGCCTCCAAACTGTAAAAGAATGAACTCCTGTTTGTTTGTGGTATATTCCGGTAAAAGCAGCACTAGGTAACCAAAACTGTGTGTGCATACACACACACATACACACACATATAAACATAAATAACTTATTTATACATATATATATATGATGACCATACATGTATATATATATACATATTATATATATGTGTGTGGGTGAATACACACACACACATACCTACATATGTTAAAGAGGTCTTTTTCAGCAGATTTGCCAAGTATAATATGTTACCTGATTTCTTGACTGCTGCTTCCGTGAGTGTTGATTATGGAACCAAGTAATATGAAATCGTTCACCAATTTAATTTTTCTCCATTTATTATGATGCTGATTATTGCCCCAGTTGTGATGATTTTTGTTTTCTTGATGTTGAGGTGTAATCCACACTGCAGAATGTAGTCTTTAATCTTCATTATTAAGTGTTTCAAGTTATCTCCACTTTCAGCAATCAAGGTTGTGTCATCTAGATATGGCAGGTTGTTAATAAGTTTTCCTCTAAACCTGGTGCTGCATTGTCCTTATACTCTAGCTTCTCAGATTATTTGCTCAGTAAGTATACAGATTAAATAACTATGGTGAAAGGATACAACCCTGAAGCACTCGCTTCCTTATTTTAGACCATGTAGTCTTCCATTGTTCTGTTCAAATCCTCATGAGCACAGTTAAGTGTTCTGGAATTCCCATTCTTCTCAACATTATTGGTAATTTCTTATTATCAACACAGTCAAAAGCCTTTGCATACCCAATAAAACAGAAGTAAACATTTTTCTGCTATTTGTTTTCAGCCAAGATCCATCTGACATCAGCAGTGATATCCTTTGTTCCATGTCTTCTTCTGAATCTAACATATATTTCTACAAGTTCCTTGTCAATATAATGCTACAATCATTTTTAAAATATCTTCAGAAAGATTTAACTTGTGGGTGATATTAATAATATTAGTGATGTTGTTTAACAATTCCCACATTCTGTTGGATCACCTTTCTTTGGAATGGGTACAAATATGGATCTCTTCCAGCCACTTGGCCAGGTGGCTGTCTTCCAAATTTCTTGCCATAGACATTAACTGCCTCCAGTGCAGAATATGTTTGTTGAAATGTCTCGATGCGTATTCCATCAATTCCTAAAGTTTTGTTTTTTTGCCAATTTCGTCAGTGAAACTTCAATTTCTTCCCTCAATACCATTGGTTCTTGATCTTTTGCATACCAATGATCAGTAATAATCAATATATCTTGATTGCAAGTTTGGTCAATTTCAGACTGCAGAACTTGGTAAAAATCTTCAAATTCCTCACATTTGCCTTGGTGGTTGGTGTTAATTTGAATAACAGTAGTATTAATTAGTCTCCCTGGCAGGTGCATGGATATTATCCTATCACTGACAGCATTGTGCTTCTGGATAAATCTTGAAACATTCTTTGTCATGATAACTACCATCCCACTCCTCTTCAATTTGTCATTCCCATCATAGTAGATTGTATAATTTTCTGATTCAAAATGGTCAAAACCAGCCAATTTCAGTTCACTAATGCCTAGGATATTGATTTTTATGTGTTCCATTTCATGTATGACAATTTCCAATATTCTTAAATTCATACTTCTTACATTCCATGTTCTGATTACTAACAGATGTTTGCAGCTGTTTCTTCCCATTTTGAGTCATGTCACATCAGCAAATGGAGGTGCCAAAAGCTTCACTCCATCCACATAACTAAGATCAACCCTACTATGAAGAGAGTTCTTCCTCAGTCATATTTTGAGTGACTTCTGACCTGTGTGGTGCATCTTCTGGCATTATATTAGATGGGCCAGTCATAAAGATTTCAAGTAATATATCACTGTTTAATTGTTATTCATAAAGTTTCCACTGGCCAATGCTGTGAGAAGTAGATGGCTTCTTCCTACTTCCAAGTCTTTCTTAGTCTGGAAGCTCCACTGAATCTTATCCACCATTGGTGACCCTGCTGGTATTTGAAATACTGGTGGCCTAGCCTCCAACCTTACAACACACAAGCCAGCACAGTGCAACAAAATGACAGATGACTTGTAGATCTTCAAGTGTACACATCCTTTTTTCTTAGTTACTATTACTTTCCCTTGCTCTGTGAAGCCTTCAATTTCAATCTGATTCAATCTGAGCATTGTTTTATGCCCTTTTTTTTTTTTTTTTTTTAAGGTTTTATTGTGATGAAATCATACATAAGAAGACATTTGCTAACATAATAACTTCTCCATTTATGGCTCAGAGACATAGATGTCATTTTTCATGTTGTGCCACCATTATTGATATCTTTTTCCAAAATATCCCACCACCATTAGCATAAAGCCCAAAACATATCACCTGGTAATGACTAATACACACACACACACACACATATAAAAATAAATAACTTATTTATACATGTATATATATTAAGACCATACGTGTGTGTGTGTATGTATATATATATATGTATATATATATATATATATATATACACATGTTATAGATGCATGTGTGTGAATACACACACACACACATACACACATATGTTAAAGAGGTCTTTTGCAGCAGATTTGCCCAGTATAATATGTCATCTGATGTCTTGACTGCTGCTTCTGCACAGTTGGATGTTGCTAAGTGGTGTTAGGTCTTAGTAAGTAACCTAATAATTGGCCCTGCTAGCCAGAGGCTGCATGGGAGACTGCACTGGTGGCTAATGAATAAAATGAGAAACAGTGAAGAGGGAGACAGGCTGAGCAATGGACTTTGCCTGTCTTGAGGGCACAGCCATTTTGAATGTTTACAAGCAGTTCAACCATTTTGGATATTTAAATTGACAACATTCTCTCAGATTCCAGGAACCTAAGAAAAGGCTCCACTTGCCAGAGACAACTACATTTTGGACACGAATGACTGGAAAGTTGTGATATACCCCTTGTTACTCTTATAATCCATGGCCTCTTGTGAATAGAGGTGAGGCCATCCCTCACACCCACCCACATTCTGGGCTGTCAGGAATTCCATCCCAGTCTGTGTGTTCTGACAGAGGATGGATTTCCTGCCCTGCCAAGATTTTTTCTTTTCCTTTTTTTTTTTTTTCCTCTTAGTTTGTTCATTCTAGTCTGTTTTAAAATTATTATTATTATTTCACCCTTTTTATTATTACTTTTTATTCTTCCCTTCCCAGGTTCTAGTATTCAGCTTTTTCTCTCTTCCCTCTTCCTGGTTTCCATTTTTTCTTTCTTGTAATTCTCCCCATTACTTGTTTTCCTTTCTGCATTTTTCCCATTTCTTAAATTTATTATTCTCCTACTCTATTTCTTTGTTTCTTATTGTCCCCTCCCCAGGTTTATTCCAGGTTTTTTTTTTTTGGGGGGGTTGGTGGTAATTGATTCTTTGATATGTTTTTTGTCTGTGTGTATTTACTGTTTTGATGGACTTTTGATCATTGTTTTTCTAACTGAGAGGGAGAACACAACCATGCCCATATGATGCAAACACACCCACCCCTCCTAAAGCTCTATGTACTGAGTGAGAGTCACCATTTCCTTTGCCACCAACTAGCCAATGAAAAATGACCACCAAGAAAAGCCTGAGTGCCCCTTAACTTCACTTCACAGACAATTAACACAGATCTAAATACAATAACATCACAAAGTCTTGGAGACAACAGACCATCAAGTCTACAAAAAGAAGTAAGATAAAGTGGTAGAAACAAGGGAACAGAACACAGACCCAGAGCATATCCCTGAGGAAGAAGCAGCATTGGAACTCCCTGATAAGAAATTCAAAAAAAAAAAAATTATACTTAGCTATTTTCAACAGATTGAGAGACAGATCAAGGAAAACACTGACAAAATTAAGGAAAACACAGATAAAACCCTAGAACAATTTTGAAAGAAAATACAATAACAAAATTATAAAATAAATGAAACATTAGAAATGATACAAAATCAACAGAGAGAAATCCGAAAGATTAATACTAAATTTTCATTGAAAGGGCAAAGGAGTAAAATGGAATCAATGGAAGACAGAATTCATGAGCTTGAAGATACCTGAATACTTCTTTGGAAAATGATAAATAAGAAAAAAATGAAGAATGCCTAAGATTCATGTGGGACCTCATCAAAAGAAATAATCTATGTGTAATTGGAATTCCAAAACAGGAAGAGAAAAAAGAAAGGAAGAAAGAAAGAAACCCACTGAGAAAATTTTCCAAGATTTGCTGGAAAAGAACTTCTCTTACATGATTTAAGATAAGAATATAACCAACAAACCTCAAACAGGATAGACAACAAAAGAAAATCATCAAGACATTTTGACATCAAACTCATCAAAATCAAAAGGAAAGAATTCTGAAAAGAGTATGGGAAAAATGAAAAGTTACCTAAAACGGACAACCAATAAGAATAAGCTTTGATTTCTCAGCAGAAACCATGTAAGTGAGAAGGTGATAGGATGGTATATATAAATCCTGAAAGGGAAAAATTTCCAACCTAGAATTCTATATCCAGGAAATTGTCCCTCACATATGATGGTGAAATTAAATTTTCATATAAGCAGAAATTAAGGGAATTTGTTAAAAGCAGACAATTATACAAGAGATAATGAAGGGAGTCCTTTGAATGGAGAACCAATAATAGCAAACAACAATCGACCGTAATATGCTAGATAACATAACCCAGAAACCAACACAGCTATGGAGGTATCCAAAGTAAAATAAGCTTATAAGATTGTAAACAGGGAATCAGAGACATCAATTGGCAAATGAGGACAACTACAAAACAAAAAGAGGGAAAATATAGTGTAGTTACAGAAATTCTAAATGGTGAAGGAGTCAAGAGAGTTGCAATCTCAAATGGACTATTCTAAACTCAGGGAGAAAATTACAAATCACAAGGTAACCTCAAAGAAAATTGATAAGCCTTCACATCACAATAAAAAAGAGGACAAGGACAAATATTTAGCAAATACTAAAACAATAGCAACAAAGGAAATGAAGACACAATTCATAAACATAATGAGCTAAGCACAGAAAATTACATGAGATAAAGAAACCAGCAACACCATGAAAAAACAACCTATTCATACTTGTCGATAATTACACTTAATGTCAATGAATTAAATTAACCATTCAACAGATGAAGAATTGCAGACTTGATAAGAAAACAAAACTCATCAATATACTATCTAAAAGAGACAGACCTTAGAGACAGAGACAAAATTAGATGAAAAATCAAAGGTTGGAGAAATATATATCAAACAAATGAAAACCAAAAAAGAGTATGAGTGGCAATATCAATTTCTGATAAAATTGACTTTAAGACAAAAACCACCATAAGAGACAAGGAAAGACATTATATAATAATGATTAATGGATCATTTGAACAAGAAGATATAATCATAATAAATATCTATGGACCCAATGAAAGAGCCCCAAAATACAGAAATCTGACTTCAACAAAATTGAAAGGGCAAATAGATGATTCCACAATCATAATAGGAAACTTAATACACCACTCTCAATGAAAGCTAGAAAAACTGGAAAGAAACTCATCAAATATGCAGAAGGGCTAAACTATACAATCCATCAACTTGACCATATAGACATCTACAGAGCACTTCACCCAACAATATACATTCTATTCCAGTACACATGAAATATTCTCCATGATAGACCATATGTTAGGCCATAAAGCAAGCCTTAATAAATTTAAAAATATTGAAATATTTCAAAGCATCTTCTCAGATCACAATGCTATAAAATTAGAAAGCAACAATAGGAAGATCAACAGAAAAGGAGCAAACACAGGTAAACTGAATGACAGCTTCCTTAAGAATGACTGTATAAGAAAAGAAATAAGAAATAAAATAATTAAAAAAAAAATCTTTGAATCAAATGATAATGAAAAAAACAATATACCAAAATTTAGGACAAGGAAAAACAGTGATCAGAGGTCAATTTATAGCAATAAATGCACATATCACAAAAGAAGAAAGAGCCAAAATCAACACTTTAAACTAACATCTTCAACAATTAGAAAAAGAACAAGAAAAGACTACAATCACCAGAAGGGAATAATAAAGATTCAAGCATAAATCAATGAAACAGAAAATAGAAGAGAATTGAAAAAAATCAACAGACTAGAAGTTTTTTTTTTTTTTTTTTTTTAAAGATTAATAGAATTGACAAACCACTGGCAAATTTAATTAAGGAAAAGAGAGAGAGAATACAATTAACATGAACAATAACAAAATGGGTGACATCACAGCAGAACCACCTGAAATTAAAAGGATAATATCAGGATACTATGAAAACTATGAAGAACTGTACTCCAACAAATTTGAAAGTCTAGAAGAAATGGACAGATTTCTAGAAACACAATACTTACCTAAACTAACACAGACTGATGTGGAAAAGTTTAACGGACCCACAACAAAAGAAGAAATCATACAGGTCATAAAAATTTACCACCAAAAAAAAAAAGTCCTGGCCTGGACAGTTTCATCAGAGAATTGTACCAAACATTCAGAGAAAAACTGATACCAACCCTACTCAAACATTTCAAAACATAGAAAAGGATGGAATCCTCCCAAATTCATTTTATGAAGTAATCATCACCTTGATACCAAAACGAGGCAAAGCCATTACTCAAAAGGAAAACTACAGACCAATATCCCTCATGAATATAGATGCAAAAGTCTTCAACAAAATGCTAGCCAACTGACTCCAATAACATATCAAAATAAATAAATAATACATTATGACCAAGAGTTGTTCATATCAAGTATGCAAGAATGGCTAAACACTAGAAAAACAATCAATGTCATCCACCACATAAATAACACAAAGAAAACAAACAAACAAACATAATCATATCAATCTTTGCAGAAAAGTCATTTGATAAAATGCATCACCCATTCTTGATCACAACTGTCAGCAAAATAAGAATAGAAGTAATATTCCTCAACATAATGTGGCCATATATACAAAACCAACAGCCAACATTATTCTCAATGGAGAGAGACTGGAACTATGCTCCTTGGTAACAGGAACCAGATAAGGATGCTGTCTATCACCACTTCCATTCAGCATTGTATTGATAGTGCTATCCAGGACAATAAGGCACGAAAGGGAAATTAAAGGCATCCAAATTGGTAAGGAGGAAGTCAGTCTGTCCTTATTTGTTGATAATATGATCCTGTACCTAGAAAACCCAAGAGACTCCATAAAAAATCTCCTGGAACTAATTGAGAAATTTAGCACAATGACAGAATATAAAACTAATGTCCAAAAATCAGTTGGATTCCTCTACACCAGCAAAGAGATTGCTGAAAAATAAATAAGGAAATCAATGCCATTTACAATAGCTACCAAAAAATTAAAATACTTGGGAATAAGTCTTACAAGGGACACAAAAGACTTGTACAAAGAAAAACTATACTATACAATGACTGTTTCAAGAAACCATAAGAGATCTACATAAATAGAAGAACATACCATGCTCATGAATAGGAAGATTGAACATTGTGAAAATGTCAATTCTACTAAAGCAATCTATACATTCAATGAAATCCCCATACAGATCCCATCAACATTCTTTAAGGATATGGAAAAAAAAAAAAAAAATACAGTCTCTAACTTTATATGGAAAGGCAAGAGACCTCAGATAAGCAAAGTATTATTGAAGAAGAAGAACAAAGTAGGAGGTCTCACACTCTGGACTTTAAAACCTGCTTGCTCTGGTTACTTAGTGCTGCTCTGACAAGAACATACCACTAATGAGATGGCTTTAACAAACAGGAGTTTATTCTCTTACAATTTGGAGGATTTAAGTCTGAGTTCAAAGTGCCAGGCTCTAGGGGCGGGGTGAAATCCCCTCAAGCTTGAGCTTCAGCTCTGCCTCCTCTTCCCAGCCCACTGAACCTAGAGGCTTTTCTTCACTCAGACAGCTGCTGGCTGCTGAGACTGACAAGGTGATAAAGGGGCTAGGAGGCTACATCTTTCAACCTCCTCTAACCTCACAAGAGGAAGACAGAATCACCATCAGCAGCCCAAGGCCTATTCCTGTGAGGCCAGACATGCTGTCTCCCTCCAGCACTTTCACCAATCCTGATACCATCTGTTCCTCCCATAGCACCCACCACTTCTCTGCTGGGTATGATAATTTGCTGTAGTGGCCACACAGAACTCACAGATTATGGGGTTTATTAGGGAAGCGCCAGGCTACAATTCAAGTTCAGGAACAATACTCAGTCCCTCTCAGCCCACCATCTATCAGCCAACAGTCTTTCTCCCAGCAGTGCACGTCTCTCGGTGTTTCTTAGAAGCACATGTCTCTCAGGATTGTGTTTCTCTCAGCAGCATGTTTTTTTTTTTTCTCCTCATCCAGCAGTCAGAGAGACTCCTACTGCCTCTAGAAGAGCTCCTTTTAAGCCTGGAAGACTGACCACACTAACAATCATAACATAAGAATTCTAAGCACCTAAGAGAAAGCAAACTTCCTAGAACATTGCTTTTTACCACTCTCAACAGAAATACTCCATGTGGGTAACTTTAACAATCAGGAGCTCCTCAGTTACTTGTGGCAAATTCCACCACAGAGTTTACAAAGACTTATGGCTAGAAAAGCCATACCAGGTAATTTACTACACTGCACAAGGCCAAGGTTGACAAGTAAAAAGACACAGTCCTGATGGTAACAAACCACATGGCAGGCCATAAATTCAAGTCCATTGAAAGTCCCAAGGTTGGGAGAGCATGGCAGGCTGCTGAAAACAACACAGCTACATGCAGGGTTCAAGCATGCCATAAGCTAGAGACCATTCCCCAAAGTTTCTCCTTATATACAGGAAGCAGAACACATCCTTAAGGCAGCTACTCAGCTGCTCACAGTAGGTTCTACCATGGAGTTGATTACCAGTCTCATCATGGGGAATACTATATCCAGCTGCTCAGACACTAAACCAAACTCAGCCAAGTTGATGTAAAAACTTAACTAATACATTGCTATACAGTCACAGTAGTCAAAACTACCTAGTGTTGGCACAGCAGACACATACACCAATGGAATAGATTTGATATCCCAGAAATAGATCCATCAACCTATGGTCAGCTGAGGAGCTCTGGTAGCATAGTGGCTAAAGCACTTGACTGCTAACCAGAAGGCTTGCGGTTCAAACCCACCAGGAACTCCTCAGAAGGAAGGTTGGGCAATCCTACTTCCGTAGTGATACTGCCTCGGAAACCCAAGGAGGGGTCGCTATGAGTCAGGGCTGACTCCACGGCACATAACAACAACAACAATGGTCAGCTGATCTTTGACATAGGGCCAAAATCCATTCAATGGGGAAGAGATTGTGTGTTTAACAAATGGTGCTGGCAAAAATGGATATCCATTTGCAGAAACATGAAACAAGATCTGTACCTCATGCCATACACAAAAATGAACTCCAGATGGATAAAAGACTTACATTTGAAATCTAAGACTATAAAATTCTTCAAGGAAAAACTAGGGCAAATTTAAGGGTCCAAGGAGCTCTGGTAGCATAGTGGCTAAAGCACTTGACTGCTAACCAGAAGGCTGGCGGTTCAAACCCACCAGCCACTCCTCGGAAGGAAGGTTGGGCAATCCTACTTCCGTAGTGATACTGCCTGGGAAACCCAAGGAGGGGTCGCTATGAGTCGGGGACGACTCGACGGCACATAACAACAACAACAACAATAGATGGCATAAACTGACTATCAAGCATAACCAAAAACACACAAATAGCATAAGACAAACTAAAAGCTTGAGACCTTCAAAAATTAATTTTTTATGTGTTTCCAAAGACTTCTCAAAAGGGTCAAAAGATAACCTACGGTTTGGGAAAACATAGTTGGCAATGACATATCTGACAAGGGACTTATCTCTAGGATTTATAGAAAATTCCAATACGTCAACAACAAAAAGACAAATAATCCAACTAAAAAAAATGGGCAGAAGATATGAATAAACACTTCACCAAACATGATGTTCAGTCAGTCAACAAACATATGAAGAAATCCTGATGATCATTAGCCATTAGAGAGATGCAAATCAAAACAACAATGAGACACAATCTCACACCAGCACTAGCAGCAAAATTCAACAATAGAGAAAATAACAAATGTTGGTGAGGATGTGGAAAGATGGGGACTCTCATACACTGCTGGTGGAGCTGTCAAATGATACAACCACTGTGGAAAGCACTATGGTAATTCTTTACAAAGTTGGAATTAGAAATACCATTTAACCCAGCAAACTCATTACTAGGTATATATCCTAAAGAAGTGAGAGCCAGGACAAGAACAGATAGATGAACACCCATGTCAATCACAGCAGTATTTACAATAGCCAAAAGATGGAAACAACCTAGGTGTCCATCAACAGAAGAATGGATAACCAAACTAGGGTACATGCACAGTTTGGAAGACTATGCACCCCTAAAGGATAGCACAGAATCTGCAAAACACTGAATAATGTGGATGAATTTGGAGGACATTATGCTGAGTGAAATAAGTCAGTCACAGAAGGTCAAATATTGCATTATTCCATTATTGTAAAAAATCAAGGAAAGGTTTCTATATGGAAGGAATTTTTTTTTAATTGGTTACCAGGCATCGAGTGGGAGGGAATACTGTTAAATAGGTAGAGACAAGTATTGATTTGGGTGAAGAGAAGGGCAATGTACCAAATGGTGAGTGATCAACATGGTGGCATTGAGGAAGAGGAAGATGTAGAGAGGTGCATGGGTGATACAGAGAACAAAGGTGAACCCTTTTGCACATACAGTACTGTGTTCTCAATGAATGTAAACATTGATATATGGGTGGATAAGCAGGTGAACTAGTAGGTATGTCTGTGCAGGGAGAAGTGTGCCCATGACCATGCATGGGGTTGCCAGACAATGTTTCTACAAGCACATTTATATGTTCTGTAAAAATCCAGTATATAGTAGAGCTGAGAAGGAAAAAGGTTGTAGTCCCTTCTTGGCCACAGTCAGCTACCCAGAGGGAGAAAGTAGTTGGACCTGCGGGCTTGGGACCATAGTCATAGGGGACATCAAGCTCAACTGGTATAACATACTACACAAAACATTGTTCCACCTCCTACTTTGGTGAGTGACGACTGGGATCTTAAAAGCTTGCAAGCAGCCATCTAGATACAATTATGGGTCTCTCCTCATCCACACCAAAAGAAGAATGAAGAAAACAAAGACACAGGAAAACAATTAGTCCAAGGGACTGGTGCACCATGCAATCCTCAGCATATATGACTGTGAGACCTGAAGAACTAGATGGCGCCGGGCTATAATTGTTAACTACTAGGAGTGGGAACTATATAAGAGATCCTGGACAGAGTGACAGAACAATGTGGAACAAAACCCAAAATCATTCATAAAAAAAAAAAAAAAAAAGGACCAGGTTTATTGGTCTGATAAAGCCTGATGGAACCACAGGGGCTATGGCCCCTAGCTGCCCTTCAGCTTTGGAAATGAACCCATGCCTGTGGCTTCTAGCCAAACAAAAGTGAGGCATAAGAGCTGAACATTTATATTAGGTAGATACACTCCTTGGAAAGATCAGTCATGGGAGAATAGAAGGACTGTGTATGCACAGAGAGAGAGCTTGTGGGGAAGGAGAGCATGGGAGAGGATACAAGGAAGAGGTAACTATGGGGAGGAAGTGGGAGGGGACTTGTCATATTGGTGTATGGCAGCTTCTGTATGCAAAGTGAATTTGCTCTGTAAACTTTCAGTCAAATCACAATACAAATTAAAGAAAATTAAAAAAAAAAAAAGGGAAAACTGTAGAGGTCAGGGCACAAAACCCAAGCTCTGCCATGGCACAGACAGGGATGGAACCCCTGCTGATTTAGAAGGTGGATGGAGGTGGGGGATAGCCACATCTCTGTTCACTAAGAGGGCACAGGGCACAAAATAACAAGGGGAATATCGCACCTCTCCTGTCATCAGTCTCCATTGCAGTTGTCCATGCTGGCCTCAGTAGGTAGCCACAATCCTCGGTCACACAGTCCAAGCAAGAACATCACCCTCACACACTCAATACTACTGTGAGGCCCCTTGCAAATATTCAAAATGGCTGCTCCCTCAAGACAGCCAATGACAGTCTACTGGTCTGCTTGCCTCTTTCTTCACTGTTCTCCCCTTCGGATTGTCAGGCACCAATTTAGTCCTTGCCCATGTATCCTTGTTCAGTCCAGCCGATACTTAGGTTGCTATTGGGAAATACTTAAAATCATTGTGCCCTCAGGACAGGTGGCAGTGTGCAGCTCCATTTGTTTCCTTACTCAATATCTCATTCAAATTCTTCTACTAGTTGGCATTTAATTCACTTCTTTATCCTTGCCTTCAAATCTCAGGGTTCCAGGATCATCTTTTGTATCAGTATCAATTGGTTTCTCATTTCTTTGTTGCAGAGGATCTGCTTAGCATGTCTGTCTAGTCCACCATCTTGCCACAATTCTGTTTTACTCCTTCAGAAGCTTTCAAACCTATCAGAAAATTAAACCACCCTCAGGCAGGTATAGCCCTTAAGCCATGATCACCACTCCTCCCTCAACTATGTAAAGGACCTGTTTTGGCCCAAACACAGTTTTAATCTTTCAGGCAACCTCCAGACTGTGTCAGAATAGGCACTCTGAGTACTCCTCTAGCAAGATATGTAATATTAATTTCAGAGAGAGACAAAGATCATGACCATTCCCAGTACATAGGAAAACAACTTTTTATTCATGAGAGTGCATGTATGTCTGTGGCTCTTCTACAAGCGTTCAATTGCCAAGTTAGGGATGGGGGAGGAGTAGGGAGATCATAAACAGTTCTTCCAGGGAGATAGATTCAATTTATTTAGGGCCAGAGGTCAAGGCCCTTCTCCATGTATAGTAGAGGCTTAGAGTGAGGTGGAGTTGTTCTCCTATTGCTGTCTGGCATGCCAGGAAGGTGAGGAGGGAAAAGCATTGTAGAAGAAACACTTTTCCTGTCATATGATATTGGTCTTTTTTTGAGGGGGGTTATCTTTAAAATGGTAAGAGACTAGCAGAGTGTTCCTTTACATTTGTTGACATGAAGAATGCTGTAATAGCAAACATATGAGGAAATTGTCACCATCATTAGCCACTGAGACTGACAAGCCCAAAGTTGACAAAGTAAAAAGGCATGATCCTGATGTTATCAAACTGAACACTAGGCCATTAATTCAAGTCCACTGAAAGTACTGAGGTTGGCAGAGTGTGGTAAGTTGCTGAACAATGACTTGGCTATGCGCAGTATTCAAGTACGCCATGAGCCAGAAACTATTCCCCAAGGCTTCTTATATACAGGAAACAGACCACATCCCTAAGACAGTTACTCAGCTGCTCACAATAAATTCCACCATGGAGCTGATTACCAGTCTCATCATGAGGAATACTACATCCAGCTGCCCAGTCACTCAACCAAGTCCAGGCAAGTTGACACAAACTTAACTACCGCATGCTTCAACATAAAGAAAGTAAAATCCTCAATACCTGGAATAAAAAGTAGCATCACTATAAGCAGAGAAAACAATGAAACTTGTCAAGGATTGCATTTTCCTTAGATTCACAATCAACACCTATGGAAGCAGAAGTCAAGAAATCAAATAATGTATTGCATTGGGTAAATCTACTGCAAAAGTTAGAAGTTCTGGTAGCATAGTGCCTAAGGCACTTGACTGCTCACCAGAAGGCTGGTGGTTCAAACCCACCAGCCACTCCTCGGAAGGATGAGTCGGGGCAGACTCGACGGCAAACAACAACAGCACAACAACAACAACTGCAAAAGTAGCCTTTAAAGTGTTAAAGAAAAAAGATGTCACTTTGAAGACTAAGGTATGCCCGACCCAAGCTATGGTATTTTCAATAACCACTAGCCACTCCTCATAAGGTAAACCGGACAATCTACTTCCATGGAGATACTGCCTTGGAAACCCTAGGAGGTGTTGGTATGATTCAGGACTGACTCCATGGCAGTGAATTTGGAGTTTTTTGGTTAACATGCATGAGGGAGATGGACTATGAATAAAGAAGACCTTAAAAGAATTGATGCATTTGAATTGTGGTGTTAATGAAGAATAATGAATTTATCATGGATTGCTAAAACAACAAACAATTCTGTCTTGGAGGAAGTACAGCCAGAATTCTCCTTAGAAAAAGAATATTGAGATTTGGTCTCTCATAACTTGTTCATGCTGTCAGAAGAGCCCAATCCCTGGAAAAGAATATCATGCTTGGTACAGTAAAGGGTCATAGAGACAGGAGGATGTTGACATGGTGGCTGCAACAATGGCTGAAACACAGCAATGATTGTGCAGGTGGCACAGTAGAGGGTAGACTTTTGTTCTGTTGTACATAAGGTCTTTATGAGTCAGAACTGACTCCAGGGCACCTAGCAACTCAATGTGAACATAGCCTCTACTATATATTAGAAAAGGAGCTCTGGTAGCATAGTGGCTAAGACACTTGTCTGCTAACCAGACGGCTGGCGGTTCAAACCCACCAGCCACTCCTTGGAAGGAAGGTTGGGCAATCCTACTTCCATAGTGATACTGCCTCGGAAACCCAAGGAGGGTCGCTATGAGTCAGGTTTGACTTGATGGCACATAACAACAACAACAACAATATATTAGAAAATCCACTTTAGCATTAGTCCCATCACGATTCCAAAAAGTTAGCCTTTCTCTAGATATTCGAGCTATAGAATCATCATAGTAGCAATAATAGAAGGGCAATCAGTTCTACAGAATAGGAAACAATAGGTAAGAATAACTCATTTTTCACTTTATTTGATAATCTTCAAAAGTTTTTTTCCAGGATAAATTATCAGGTATATGATAATTTAATAAGAAAAAAAGAAAAATATAGAAAAAAATCTCATCTTGCACCATATGTTATCATAAAACAGAAATATAATAGGTGTACAAGCCTTACAAGTAGAATTGCATATGTGAATGATCTATCATATAGTATGGAAATTTTAAAGTTAAAAATACTGTGACTCCTAAATCGAGGTCAACTTATAACTGGCAACTGACTATTCACACCCTGATTCCAAATATATATGTGTTCAACTCACAACAGTTTCTGTCAAAATTTAAAATTAGAAGCAGTAAATAACATGAATTCATAAAAAGATAGTGTTGTTGGGAGAGAAAATTTTTACCAAAAAATAAAATACAGTAAGAGGTTTATCATTAGCAGTCCATTTTTAAACTATGGATAGGTCATTTTAAAATTAATACCATAGAATACATTATGGCATGAACATTTTGATATTGTGTATTCATAGACTTGGCAGAGAGCACTGATTTCTTTTCCACCTTTCTTTCTAAACTAGACAAGAGAAATAGAATATAAAATTGGGAATTAAATATGTCCTAGTCTGTCTGGTTTTTAATAGAACTAATTTGAAACAATATAAAAGTAAAAGTCTTAGGTGAATGATTTTCAGCTAAACTGAGTTAAATACCATTAAATACTCATTGGAGATTGAAATTATTCAATATGTTTTACCAGTATTACAACACTCTTGAAAAAAATTAATAGTTTTCATTCTTTACAACTGTTTAAACATGTTTTTGCCAACATCCCTTCATTTATTTAAGTTATTCAGTAGTTCATTTTTAAGGATTTAGCTGTTTATAAGATTATAGAAGCATTTTTTTGTTGTAGTTATTTTTTACAGTGTGAAAGAATACTTTTGCTCATTTTACCATCTATTTTAGACCCTAGAGATAAACTTCCTTGATAAACTTTTTGTAAGAATAATCAATGACCTAAAGCATACATGCCATCCCTGGCATGCCCTCAAGGGCACCTAACAACAATAAAGCACTTAAAGTACACTTACTGTAATTTAACATTCTTTAGAATTAAATATAGTAGCTCTGGTGGCCTAGTGCCTAAGGCATTTGACTACTAACCAGAAGGCTGGAAGTTCAAAC
Source organism: Orycteropus afer afer (assembly GCF_000298275.1). Lineage (NCBI taxonomy): Eukaryota > Metazoa > Chordata > Mammalia > Tubulidentata > Orycteropodidae > Orycteropus > Orycteropus afer. The sequence goes on from NW_006921663.1 coordinate 9,465,136, forward strand.
TCATCAGCCACTCCTCGGAAGAAAGGTTGACAGTAGTGATAACTTTAAATATTTTTCAATTTATAATCCATTTACACACTATTGATCTTTTTAATTCTCTGTTCCACTGTAATGGTCTTTAGCTCCTTCATTGCAGCAAATTTCCTCTAGCCTTCGGGTACCTCCACACAAATCTCTCCCAATTTTGGGCCCATTTGGGGAAAAAAAAAGTTTTTATGGTTTTGTTCTGAACTAAGTTATGTTCCTTTAAAAGATATTTTGAAATCCCAACTCCTGTACCTGTCCTTGTGGCCTTGTTTAGTAACAGGATTTTTCTTCTATTATGTCTTAAGTTAAAGGAGGCCATGCTAGAGTAGAGCGGGTCCTAATTCTAAAATCTACTGTGTGGTGTATTTCAAAAACTCATTTCCAGTCAGGTTTAACCTAAGTAATAGGACATCATAGGACAGAGTAGAACAATTCCATAGTGTTTCCAAGGCTGTGATCTTTACTGAAGCGAACTACCACATCTTTATCCCACAGAACCATTGATAGGTTAGAACCACCAACCTTTTGGTTAGCAGCCATGTGCTTAACCACCGCACCATCAGGGCTCCTTATATTTTAAAAGACTACTGCAATTATCCAGGTCAGAGACATGTTGGTGGTTTAGACTATCGTGTTAGCTTCCCAAGAAGAAAAATTGACAGGAACATAGGGACTTAGGATATATGGAGAGAGGCAGTAGAGGAAGTTGACATTTGTCAATCATTACTTAGTTCTAAATTATCTTGTTTGTATTGTATAGATTCTATTTCCTCTTTCTCTTATTCCATATTTATCAATGGACAAAGTTCACAAAATAAATCTCTGCCTTTATCTATCCAACATTTTATAGATATCAGAATATATCACACACCAATAATGAATACAAATGGATGTATGACTTAGGGAAAATACAAAGGGCAGGAGGAGGGAAGAATAGAAATAGAATGGTAAAAAGTAGCATCCAAATTTTACAGAGTTCCTATTGTATCATCAAGGAGCTCTGGTGGAGTAGTGCCTAAGGCACTTGACTGCTAACCAGAAGGCTGGTGCTTCAAACCCACCAGCCACTCCTCAGAAAGAAGGTTGGGCAATCTATTTCTGTAGTGATACTGCCTCAGAAAACCAAAGAGGGGTTGCCATGCATCAGAAAGGCAGTGAATTTGGTTTGGTTTGGTTTTATTGTATCAGTGAAGAGAAGGATATAATGTCAGTAGTTTTTGTGTTCTAAACAAAGGACAGAAAAACAGTTACAGCTTTGAAATGATCATATTTCTTTTGTTGTTGTTCTAAGGTGCCATTGAGTCATTTCCAACTCACAGCAACCCTGTGCACAGCAGAACAAAACACTGCCCGATCCTGCGCCACATCCAAAACCCCTCCTATACTTGAGCCCATGATGGCAGCCACCACGCCAATCCATCTCACTGAAGGTCTCCCCCTCTTTCGTCAACCCACCACCCTACCAAGCATGACATCCTTCTCCAGGGAATGGTCCCTTCTGACAACATGACAAAAATAGGTGAGACGAAGTATGGCCATTCTCGCTTCCAAGGAGCATTTTGGGTGCACTTACTCCAGGACAGATCTGTTAGTTCTTTTAACAGACCATGGTATTTTCAGCATTCTTCACCAGCACCACAACTCAGAAAAATCAACTCTTCTTCGATCTTCCTTATTCATTGTCCAGCTCTCACATGCAAACAAGGCTATTGGAATATCATGGCTTGTGTCAGGTGCACCTTCATCCTCAAGGAGACATCCTTGCTCCTAAGCACTTGAAACAGTTCTTCACAGTTTACTTTCCCAATGCTACATGTCGTCTAATATCCTGACTGTTGTTTTCCAATGGCATCAATTGTAGAACCAAGCAATGTGAATTCTTTGACAACCTCAGTCTTCTCTCCATTTATTGTGATGCTGTTAACTGGTACAGTTGTGAGGATTTTAGTTTTCTTTATATTAAGATGTAATCCATACTGCAGACTGTATTCTTCAACCTTTGTCAGTAAGTGCCTCAAGTCATCCTCACTTTCAGCTAGCAAGGTTGTATCATCTGCATATCCCAGGTTGTTAATGATTCTTCCTCCAATTGTGATGCCACGTTTTTCTTCATATAGTCCAACTTCTCAGATTATGTGCTCAGCATATAGATTGAATAAGTATGGGGAAAGGATACAACCATAACACACTCCCTTCTTGATTTTAAACTATGTAGTGTACCCTTGTTCCGTTCAAACAATTGTCTCCTGGTCAAAGTACAGGTTCCTCATGAGTACAATCAAGTGTTTGGGAATTCCAGTTCTTCTCAATGTTATCCATAATTTGTCATGATCCAAAAAATCAAATGCCTTTGCACAGTCAATAAAACAAAAGTAGACATCTTTCTGGTATTCTTTGCCTTGGGCCAAGATCCATCTGACAACAGCAATGATATCCTTGTTCCACATTCTCTTCAGAATCCAGCTTGCATCTCTGTAAGTTCTCTGTCAATATACTCCTGCAAAGGTTTTTGAATTATCTTACTTGTGTGCAAGATTAATGATGTTGTTGCTGTTGTTAAGTGCTGTCGAGTCATTTCCGACTCATAGCGACCCCATGCACAGCAGAATGCAACACTGCCCGATCCCGCGCCAGCCCCACAATCCCTGCTATACTTGAGCCCATCATCGCAGCCACCATGTCAATCCATCTCGTTGAAGGCCTCCCCCTCTTTTGTCGACCCTCCACTCTACCAAGCATGACATCCTTCTCCAGGGAATGGTCCCTACTTACAACATGACCAAAATAGGT
>NW_006921663.1:9469632-9484768 GCF_000298275.1 Orycteropus afer afer
TGGTGTTCAATGCATCAAATCTATTCTTTAGATGATCTCTAAATTCAGGAGGGATATATTCAAGATCATACTTTGGATCTCTTGGACTTGTTTTAATTGTCTTTAACTTCATGTTGAATTTGCATATGAGCAGTTGATTGTCTGTTCCACAATCAACTCCTGGCCTGGTTTTGGCTGAAGATATTGAGCTTTTCCACTGCCTCTTGCCACAGACGTAGTCAATCTGATTCCTGTGAGTTCCATCTGGTGAAGTCCACATGTACATCCTCCATTTGTGTTGTTGAAAAAGGGTGTTTGCAATGAACAGGTCTTTGGTCTTGCAAAATTCTACCATACGAGTTCCAGCATTATTTCTGTCACCAAGGCCAAATTTTCCAACTACTGGAGATTCTTCTTTGTTTCCAACTTTTGCATTCCAGTCACCAGTGATAGTTAACACATCCTGATTGCATGTTTGGTCAATTTCAGACTAATGAGATTTCAGATTAATGATATTGTTCTATAATTTCCACAATCTGTAGAATAACCTTTGTTTGGAATGGGTACAAATATGGATCTCTTATAGTCAGTTGGCCAGGTAGCTGTCTTCCAAATCTCTTAGTATAACCAAGTGAGTGCCTCCAATAGGACATCCAATTGTTGAAATATCTGAATGGGTATTCCGTCAATTCCCAGAGCCTTGTTCTTTGCCAATTCTTTCATTGCAGCTTTGACTTCCTCCTTCAGTACCATTGGTGCTAGATCATATGCCACTTCCTGAAATGGATGAAATCGACCAGTTCTTCTTAGTACAGTGATTCTGTGTATTCCTGCCATCTTTTCTTGTTGTTTTTTGCATCATTCAATATTTTGCCCATAGAATTTCTCAATATTGCAACTCAAGGCTTAATTTTTTCTTCACTTCTTTCAGCCTGAAAAATGCTGAATGTGCCCTTCTCTTTTGGTTTTCAAACTCCAGGTCTTTGCACATTTCATTATAGTAATTTGTTTTGTCTGCTCGAGCTGCTCTTTGAAATTTTCTGCTCAGCTCTTTTATCTTGTCATTTCTTCCATTGGCTTTAGCTACTCTTCACTCAAGGGCAAGTTTCAGAGTCTCTTCTGTCATCTATTTTGGCCTTCTCTTCATTTCTCATCTTTTTAGTGATCTTTTGCTTTCTTCATGACTAATGATATTCTCCCTCAATTCATCTGGTTTTCAGTCATTGGTGTTCAATGCATCAAATCTATTCTTTACATAATCTCTATATTCAGGAGGAATATATTCAAGATCTTATTTTGGCTCTCTTGGACTTGTTTTAATTGACTTCATCTTCAAGTTGAACTTGCATATGAGCAGTTGATGGTCTGTTCCACAATCAGCTGCTGGCCTGGTTTTGGCTGAAGCTATTGAGCTTTTCCACTGCCTCCTGCCACAGATGTACTCAATCTGATTCCTGTGTGCTCCATCTGGTGAAGTCCATGTGTAGAGCCACCGTTTGCATTGTTGAAGATAGGTGTTTGCAATGAATAAGTCATTGGTCTTGAAAAATTCTACCATGCAAGTTCCAGCATTATTTCTGTTCACTAAGGCCAAATTTTCCAACTCCCCGTGATTCTTCTTTGTTTCCAACTTTTGCATTCCAGTCACCAGTGATAATTAACACATCCTGATTGTTTTTTCGGTCACTTTCAGACTGCAGAAGTTGATAAAAATCTTCAATTTCCTCATATTTGGTTTTGTTGGTTGGGGCATAGATTTGAATAATAGTCATATTAAAGGGTCTTCCTTGTAGGCGTATGGATATTATCCTATCACTGACAACATTGTACTTCAGGACCGATCTTGAAATATCCTTTGTGATGATAAATGCCCCACCTTCCTCTTCAAACTGTCATTCCCCACATAGTAGAACGCATAGTTGTCTGATTCAAAATGCCATAACCAGTCAATTTCAGCTCACTAATGCTGAGGATATCAATCTTTATGCGTTCCATTTCATTTTTGAAAACTTCCATTTTCCAAGATTCATGCTTCGTACATTCCATGTTCTGATGATAAGTGAATGTCTGCAGCTTTTTCTCTTCAATTTGAGTGGTGCTACATCAGCAAATGGAGATCTCTAAAGCTTTACCTTATCCATAGCTCTAAGGTTGGGTTTACTGAGATGAAGCAGCTCTTTCCAAGTCTTATTTTGAGAGTCTTCTAACTTAACTGGGCTACTTATAAAGTTGAGCATTAATGTATCAAACAGTGTTTATTTGCTACTCATATGATTTTCCCTGGCCAATTATTTGAGAAGTGGATGGCCTCCTCCTTCTACCTAGTCTGTCTCAGTCTGTAAGCTGGGCTAATTCCTGTGCACCATGTGCATTCCACTGGGTTAGAAACACCAGTGGCTCAGCCTCAAAACTCACATCAACACGTCACCATGGTAGGACAAACTGACAGACAAATTTGTCTCCCTGTTGGAAACCTCTCTTACCACTCTTACCTGGGTCCCAGTGGTTGACTTCTCCTCTGTCCAGATTCCTGGGCCTTTTAATCCCCTTTCTCCTGTTCTCTAGCTCTGCTTCTCTGGGCATGGCTGAGTTCCCTCTCCTCACTTGGGTCCCTGCAGCTGAGTTCTCCTCTGTCTGGGTTCCTGGCTTTTAATCCCCTTTCTCCCACTCTATTGTCTTGCTGCTTTGGGCATGCCTGGATTCTCTCTCCTCACCTGGATGCCTGCAGCTGATGGCTCCTCTCTCTGGGTTCCTGGCTTTTAATCCCCTTTCTCCCACTTTCACCCTCCTTCTGCTTTGAGTGTTCCTGACATCTCTCTATTCACCTGGACCCCTGCATCTGACTGCTCCTCTCTCCTGGTTCCTGGCTTTTCATCTCCTTTCTCCCACTCTCCTGCCCTACAGCTTTGGGAATGCCTGAGTTCCCTCTCCTCACCTGGATCCCTGCAGTCAATTTCTCCTCTCTCTGGTTTCCTGGCTTTTAATCCCCTTTCACCCACTCTACCATCCTGATGCTTTGGGCATGCCTGGATTCTCTCTCCTCAACTGGACACCAGCAGCTGAAGGCTCCTCTGTCTGGGTTCTTAGCTTTTAATCCCCTTTCTCTCACTCCCCCCCTTCTGCTTTGGTCATGCCTGACTTCCCTCTACTAACCTGGACCCCTGTGGCTGACTGATCCTCTGTCCAGGTTCCTGGCTTTTAATGCCATTTCTCCTGCTCTCATGCCCTGCTGCTCTGGGTATGCCTGAGTTCCCTCTCCTCACCTGGATCCCTGCAGGTGACTTCTCCTTTTTCTGGGTTCCTGGCTTTTATTTTTTTTAGTCTCATTTATATTCAGACTGTAATGATAAATATTATAGTCAGAGATAAAATACAAAATCAAACCAGTACAGCTTCCTTTTTTGGAAATTTACTCTACCAGCTTATGGAATTTATACTTGAAAACTTTCAATACATAGTGCTAAAGAACTTTTCTAAGTTTATGAAATTATTGCTTGATTTGAAAGTATTTTAATTTCTCTTTGCCTCTCTGAAATTGTAATGAATTATCTAGGAACTGTCATTTATTCTGTGAATTAAATAGTTAAGTTGGTTCACAATTTTAATGCTTAGCTGAATTCAATCTCTTACCACAACGTATTTCAGTATAATTATTAAAAATGACAATACATTTCTTCTATAAATCTCATTGTTTCAATAGATATCACATTACATTGAAACTCACTGAAATCTAAAAGACTAAAACTGAGATAAATTTGAAAAGAAATTAAAACTTTAATGATTTCCAACTTTTGCTCATTTACCTTTCATTTGTGAATTTAATATCTTCTATCTTCATTTTTTACCTGCTACTTAATTTTGGCATTTCATATTATTAGTAATAAATTGCTGTCTGGAAGCAACAGTATATTGCTAAAATTGTCCTAGTGAATATGCATAAAATAAATGAATTTACTGTATTTTGTTTATATTGAAATTTAAATTAAAGAATAAAATCATTGTCCATTTCTCAAGATAAATTGAAGCTAGTTAATAAAAAAAGTCAAATATGCATATTACTTAGCAAAACTAGTTTTCCTTATGAGCAGAAATTGTTTCTCTACTTTTTTAGAGATAAATTGTTTTTTCATGCTTTAAGAGTAAATGGTAATGAAAGAACAAATGATAATAATCATTTATCATTAGTTTAAATGATAATCTGTTTAAATGATACACCTTACCAATAGACTCTTTTCTCTTAGTAGTTATTATATATACATATAATATACATTATATGTATCTATTATCCACTTTTACCCACTAACTTATAAGAAATATATACTATATGCTGCTCAGTATACAAATCACATATTATATAAAGTATATTTTTTGGTTTTCTGATATTCTAAAGGTAAAAAATAAATCACCAAGACTATTAATGCACTGACTCTATTAATGATAACTTACTAGTCCCGGGGGGGGGGGGACTCAATCTGTGGAATTATTTTTCCATAAGCCCTATGTACTTAAATCTTACAGTTTAATAAGAATGAATAAAATATGATTTTATATTTACAGTATTAAACATTTTTACAGTAATGTTTATTTAATGGGTCTTATTTTCATAATATTGCTGCTAAAATTGTGTTATATGTATCCAAAATACAATGCATTTCAAGGTAAGAATGCCACTGCCCCAATGTAGTGTTTTTTATGAATCATTTATTGTTCTCACCTTTGTCTCATTCCCACTCGCTTAACCATAAGGTCAGCTCTAGGGCTTCTACTCTATTATATTGTCTACTTTTCAGACATTGAGGTGGGGTTTGTTGCACAATTCTACTACTTACACATCATATCACAAGGTTAATCTTATGAGGATTCAAGTTGCATTATCCAGTTGAGATGTAAAAGACACTTGTTAGTAATTACAATGCATATTGGTCCTGTATGTAAAGGGTTTCAGGCAATATTAAATGGAAGCAAGCAACTTAACTTGAGACCAATGAAGAGCCTTATAATTTATTTTCCTGAAAATTTATTGTACTCTATTTTATCATATGGTGTTTTATAAAACATCTTCTTTGTCAAATTTTTAATTCCATATAATTGAGTTAATTGTCATTACCTCTATGGCAATGAGAAAACATAATGAACTAAGCAACTAATCAACCTATTCTTGTGAACATAAACCTCTCAGCCCTGGATATAACAGAGGATAAATGAGACAAAATTTATAAAACAAATCATGTAAAAATTAGATTACCACTTATACACTGTTGTCATTGCTGTTGTCATGTGCCATCAAGTTGGACCCGATTCATAGAAACCTCTCCTTGGGTTTCCGAGGCAGTATTACTAAGGAAGTAGATTGTCCAACCTTCTTTCCGAAGAGTGGCTGGTGGGTTTGAACTGCCAGCCTTCTGCTTAGCAGTCAAGCGCCTTAGGCACTATGCTACCAGAGCTCCTCACTTATACATTGAGTTCCCCAAATTTCAAATATTAGAACATATTGTCTATGACTAACTGATGGTTGTTGTTGTTGTTGTTTTGCCGTCGAGTCGGCCCTGACTCATAGTGACCCTCCTTAGGTTTCCGAGAAAGTATCACTATGGAAGTAGGATTGCCCAACCTTCCTTCCGAGGAGTGGCTGGTAGGTTTGAACCGCCAGGCTTCTGGTGAGGAGTCAAGTGCCTTAGGCACTATGCTGCCAGAGCTGACTAACTGATAGTAAATTTAAAATTGCTTAGGAATCAAAAATCCAGGATAAGTATAGCTACCTTGAGTCTCAATAACCTTATGAGAGTCCCAAAAAATGCCAGCAAAATAATACTATTGTATCGAGGTTCCCACTAACTCAGATTAGACTTCAGAAATAGTACCATGACCCAAAATAGATAAAAAGAGAGGCAAATTTAGTAAAGCTGAAGTTTGTTTTTGTTGTTGTTATGTGCCATCGAGTCGGTCCCGCCTCATAGTGACCCTTTCTTGGGTTGCTGAAGCAGTATCACTACAGAAGTAGATTGCCCAACCTTCCTTGCGAAGAGTGGCTGGCCTTATTAAAGGTTTTAGGATAATTTTATTGGATGGAAAATGGATTTATCAAAAAGTCCTTATTTTGGCTATTACAATCTGGCATACGTGGAAAAATGTGCAAGGATAGAGGACTTAGGGGGGACTGACTTTCCCCAAAAGCCTGTATCTGTTATTTAGTATATGCTTGATATATGGTTGTTTCTGGGATATTTCCTTCTAAGAGGAATTTGGTTTTGCTTCTAAATTAAATTGTCACATTAAAATTTTCAGACCACCTAGTTTGGGGTATGATTTTAATCCCAGAATCTCATGAAAGTGGCTCATTCAACAGTCACCACCAAAGTTTAAGATAATTGATTTTTCTTATGCTCTTCCTACATAAGGGAGCAGTCTCAGGTTTATTGCACACTGAGGATAAGTTTATGTGGAATCCAAGATTTAGTGGATGTAGGACTTCTATTGAACTTTCCACCAAGACACACAATTTTGTGTCCCATATTTCATTTCCTGGGAAACTTAAACATCAAGTTTCAATTTCATTGATTCTCCAAACACCCCAGAGCCAAATTGGATGGCTATATTTTTGAGGTCTTGTGTTCACTGTTTTCCTTGTTTTAATCATTTGTTTAATTTGACTGAGAATTATCACTAAGTTCTGCTATACACACACATATATTATGTATAAGGAGTCCTTAAGATTTCAAAGAACAGCTCGAGCAGACAAAACCAATTACTATAGTGAAATGTGCAAAGACCTGGAGTTTGAAAACAAAAAGGGAAGAACACGCTTGGCATTTCTCAAGATGAAAGAATTGAAGAAAAAATTTAAGCCTCAAGTTGCAATATTGAGAGATTCTATGGGAAAAATATTGAATGATGCAGGAAACATCAAGAGAAGATGGCAGGATTACACAGAGTCACTGTACCAAAAAGAACTGGTCGATCTTCATCCATTTCAGGAAGTGGCATATGATCTAGAACCAATGGTACTGAAGGAGAAAATCAAAGCTGCAATGAAAGAATTGGCAAAGAACAAAGCTCTGGGGATTGACGGGATACCAATTGAGATATGTCAACAAATGTATGCCCCATTGGAGACACTTGGTTACGCCAAGAGATTTGGAACACATCTACCTGGCCAACTGACTAAGAGATCCATATTTGTACCCATTCCAACGAAAGGTGATCCCACAGAATGTGGAAATCATAGAAAAATATCATTAATATCACTCGCAAGTAAGATCTTACTGAAGATAATTCAAAAGTGATTGCAGCAGTATATTGACAGAGAACTTCCAGAGGTGCAAGCTGGATTCAGAAGAGGACGTGCAACAAGGGATATCATAGCTGTTGTCAGATGGATCTTGTCTCAAGGCAAAGAATACCAGAAAGATGTTTACTTGTGTTTTATTGACTATGCAAAGGCATTTGATTGTGTGGATCATGACAAATTATAGATAACATTGAGAAGAATGGGAATTCCCAGACACTTGATTGTACTCATGAGGAATCTGTACCTTGACTAGGAGTCTGTCGTTTGAACAGAAAAAGGGGACACTACATGGTTTAAAATCAGGAAGGGAGTGGGTCATGGTTGTATCCTTTCCCCACACTTATTCAATTTATATGCTGAGCAAATCATCCGAGAAGCTGGACTATATGAAGAAAAACATAACATCAGGATTGGAACAAGAATCATTAACATCCTGAGATATGCAGACGATACAACTTTGCTTGCTGAAAGTGCGGATGACTTGAGGCACACACTGATGAAGGTTGAAGAATGCCATCTGCAATATGGATTAGGTCTCAATACCAAGAAAACAAAAATTCTCACAACTGGACCAATGAGAAGCATCACAATAAATTGAGAGAAGATTGAGGTTGTCAAAGAATTCACCTTGCTTGGTTCTACAATGGATGCCAATGGAAGCAGCAGTCAGGACAGTACACGATGTGTAGCATTGGGAAGGTCAACCGTGAAGGAACTGTTTCAAGTGCTGAGGAGCAAGGATATCTCCTTGAGCACTAAGGTGCACCTGACACAAACCATGATATTTCCAATTGCCTGATATGCATGTGAGAGCTGGACAATGAATAAGGAAGACCAAAGAAGAGTTGATGCTTTTGAGTTGTGGTGCTGGCGAAGAATGCTGAAAGTACCATGTACTGCTAAAAGAACTAACAGATCTGTCCTGGAGGAAGTGCACCCGAAATGTTCCTTGGAAGTGAGGATGGCAGACTTCGTCTCACTTATTTTGGTCATATTATCAGAAGGGACCATTCCCTGGAGAAGGATGTCATGGTTGGTAGGGTGGAGGGTCGATGAAAGAGCAAGAGTAGTTCAACAAGATGGATTGACACAGTGGCTGTGATGATGGGCTCAAGTACAGCAGGGATCATGGAGCTGGCATGGGATCAGGCAGTGCTTCATTCTGCTGTGCATGGGGTCGCTATGAGTCAGAAACCACTCTCAGCACTTAACAACAACAACAACAAGGAGCCCTTGTGATGCAAATGGTTAAGTCCTTGGCTGCTAACTGAAAGGTTAAAGGTTTGAAGTCACATAGCAGAAGAAAGTCCTGGTGATCTGCTCCCATCACTATTACAGTCATGAAACCTTATAGGGCAGTTCTACTCTGTTCTATATGTAGTCTATTAGACAAATGCTACTTGATGGCATGTAACAAGATATATGTATAAACTCAACCCAATCCATTACCATTCAGTCAATCTGACACCAAGTAAACTCCTATGTTCTAACAGAATTGTTCCATAGGATTTTCTTGATTATAATCTTTATGGAAGCATTCTTTCTAAGCCTTTCTTCTGTGGTGGGAGCTATGGTGGCATAGTGTCTAAGGCATTTGACTGCTAACCAGAGGGCTGGAGGTTCAAATCCACCAGTCACTCCTTGGAAGGAAGATTAGGCAATCTACTTCTGTAGTGATATCACCTCGGAAACCGAAGGAGGGGTCGCTGAATCAGAACCAACTTGACATCAGTGAATTTGTTTTTTTTTTTTGTTGTTGTTCTTCTGTGGTACCACTGAATTGGTTCCAACTGACAACCTTAAGGTTAATAAACAAGATCAACCATTTGTGCCACCCAGATTTCATTCAGAAAATTTAGTTGTTTTCAAAAGGAGGGTCATGTCAAGCCTCCAATCTCTTATTACTTTGGAATTCCAAGTCTCTATTTATTTATTTAATATTTTATCGTGGTTTGAGTGAAAGTGTTTAGAGCATGTTAGTTTTCCATTCAATAGTTTAGACACTTTTTATTTTGTGATATTATCTGGAATGCCCTCAGTGTAACAGCATTTCTCACTACCCACTAGCTTCCCCTTTCCATTGGCCCTTTTTTCCTGCCCATTCTGCCTTCTGGACTTTGTTTTTGGGCAAATGCTGTCCTTTCTATTTTATATGGTTGCTTGTTTTTAGGAGTACATTCCTTATTGGTGTTATTATTTACTTTATAGGCCGGACTATTATTTGACTGAAAAGTGATCCCCAAGGGTAAGTTCAGTTCCAGATTTGATGTGTGAGTAAGGGCTATATTTTTAGGGGTTCTATTAATCTCTACCAAACTAGTAAGTCTGATCTCCTTTTAGGATTTTGAATTTTGCCCTATATTCTTTCTCTAATTCTGTCTAGGATCTTCTATTGTGATTCCAATCAGAGAAATCAGCTGTGTTAGCCGAATACCATCTCGTTCTTCTGATCTAGACTAGTGCAGGATGTGGTTCCCATGGTTGACATTAATTATTTCCTGTGTCTTTGATTTTCTTCACTCTTGTTGTTGTTGTTGTTGTTAAGTGCCGTCGAGTCGTTTCCGACTCATAGCGACCCCATGCACAGCAGAACGAAACACTGCCCGATCCCGCACCAGCCCCACAATCCCTGCTATACTCGAGCCCATCATCGCAGCCACTTCACTCTTATTTATTCCAAATGTGGAGAGAATAATAGTTACATCTTAAATTGCAGCTGACAAGGTATTTTTTTATAACTTTATTGTGATTTGGGTGAAATTTTATAAAACAGATTTGTTTTACATTCCAAGTTCATACATGTTTTGTTTTGTGACACTGGTTACGTTCCCCTCAGTGTAACAACTCTACTCTCACTTCCTCCTTGTGGATACCCTTTCGCTGAGTCCCTCTACTTTTAACTCTGTGCAAATGCTCTCCTGGTTTCACATGGTTGATTATTCTAAAGAGTGCATCTCCCTGGTGAAGTGGTTTGGCTTATAGGCTTGTCTGTTGTTTGGCTGAGAGTCAAGCCAGAGGAGTGAGTTAAATTCCAGGCCCAAAGGGTGACTTGTGGCCATAATTTCACATTTCCACCAGTCTCTGATCAGTAAGTTTGATTGTTTTTATGATTTTTAATTTTGTTCCACATCTTCTACCACTCTATCCAAGGTGTCCAATTTTGATCCCTTTCAGAGTGGTTGGCATTTCAGCCAGGGACCATCTAGTTCTTTTGATCTCAAAGTCATATAGGTTGAGTTTCTCACAGTCCATTAGTCCTTTGGACTGATTCCGTGTATATTTGATTTTCTTCACTCTTCTTTGCTCTGGACAAGGAGAAAATAATAGTTCCATCTTGGATGGCCACTCACAAGCTTTTAATACTCCAGTCACTGCTTATCAAAGTAGGATGTAGAACATTGTTTTTGTGGACTATGTTGTGCCAATTGACCTAGATGTGTCCCAAAATTATGATCCTAAGCTCCTAAACCCAGTGACTTAGTTCCTCAAGATGTTTGGTTATGTCTGAGAAGTTTTTGTACTTTTCAACCCATATATACATAGAACTATCCTTTGCCAAACCTATATATACTCTATGTATCCATTCCTAAACTATTTTTTGTTATTACTATTGTTGCAGAATTTTGTTTGTAACAATATTTACCATTGTTGCCTTTACTCTGTGTACCTCCTCATATCTCCTTTTGCCTTTGTCATGTGGTGACTGCCTCCTTCCTGTATCTTGCTTTTCATGTCATCCAAGATAATACATATAATGCATATAATTAGTGATTTTTCCTCCCTCCCCTTCCCATTCCCGGTACATAGCAAGAAAATGTTTCTTTCTGTATATAAATCTTTTCTTGACTTAATAATGTTCTCATATAATATTTGTCCTTAGTGATTAGCTTATTTTTCTCTGCATAATGTCCCCCAGATTCATCCATATTATGAGACATTTTGTAGATTCAACATCACACTTTAAATTTGTGATGTATTCCATTGAGTGTACGTGCCTTCGTTTGCTTATCCATTCATCCCTTGATTGGCATTTAGATTGTTTCTCTTTTTGCTATTGTGAATAAGGCTGCAATGAACATAGGTGTATATCTATCTATTGGTGCCATGGCCCTGATTTCTGTAGTATTACTGGGATTGCATTATAGCATTGCAGTGCAATATAGCATTGCATGCATTGCAGTGTAGTATTGGGAAAGTCAACTGTGAAGGAACTATTTCAAGTGCTAAGGAGCAAGGATGTCTCCTTGAGGACTAAGGTGCGCCTGACACAAGCCATGATGTTTCCAATAGCCAGGTATGCATGTGAGAGGTAGACAATGAATAAGGAAGATCGAAGAAGAGTTGATGATTTTGAGTTGTGGTGCTGGCGAAGAATGCTGAAAATACCATGCACTGCTAAAAGAACATCTATTCTGGAGGAAGTGCACCTGAAATGCTCCTTGGAAGTGAGAATGGCCAGACTTCACCTCACCTATTTTGGTCACGTTGTCAGAAGGGATCATTCCCTGGAGAAGGATGTCATGCTTGGTAGGGTGGAAAGTCGCCGAAAGAGAGGGAGGCCTTCAGTGAGAGGGATTGACATGGTGTGATGATGGGTTCAAGTATAGCAGGGATCATGGAGCTGGTGTGGGATTGGGCAGTGTTTCTTTCTGTTGTGCATGGGGTCACTATGCATCAGAAACAATTCGATGCACCTAACAACAATACAACAACTGGGATTGCTGCATCATTTTGTATCTCTGTTTCTAATTTTTTAAGGAAGTGCCTTAAAAAATTTTCCACAGTGGTTGTGGAACTATTTTACAAGTCCAACAGTGTAGGAGAGCTCTAATCTCTCCATACCCTAGACAATTTTTGCTGTTTTCAATTTTATTATTATTATTATTATTATTATTATTGCTATTAATAAAAATGAGAGATAATACCTCAATAAGATTTTGATTTCTGTCTTTCTAATGGCTAATGACGGAATTCTGGTATTTCAGTGGGTAAGACATTCGGCTTCTAATCAAAGAGATTTAGAGAGTTGGAAACCATATGGGGAATTTCTACTCTGTCCCGGTGGTGGTAGTTTGGAATGACTAATGATTGTGACCATTCCTTCATGTATTTGTTGGTCACTGTGATAGTTAAGATTTTGTGTCAACTTGACTGGGCCATGGTTTTGAGGGGCTAGGCAGCTAGATGTAGTTATTCCCCATGATGTGGTTGGTAATCAACTCCATGGTGGAATCTTCTGTGAGCAGATGAATAACACCTTTCAGGGTGTAGCCTGCTTCCAGTATATAAGAAGTTTTGAGAAAGATCTAGAACTTCTTAGCATATCAGGATCCTTCATTTGCCTGAATCATCAGTGGCCTGCCATGTTGCTTGCTAATCTTGGGATATATTTTTACTTGTTGATCTTGGATTTATCAGCCTTTGCAGCCAGCAGTTTCCTGAATTAGACATGTACTTTTGCCAGCACCATTTATTAAAAAGGCTATCTCTTCCACATGTAATGGACTTCGACCCTTTGTCAAAAATCAGTTTTCAGTAGGTATATGGATTTATGTCTGGATATTTACTTCTGTTCCATTGATCTATCTTTGTATCAGTATCAAGCTGTCTTGACTAATATGGCTGCATAACATGTTTTGAAATAAGGTGTTTTGAGGACTCCTGGATTGTCCTTCTGCTTCATTAATGCTTTACTTATCCAAGTCCTCTTTCCTTTCCGTATTAAGTTGAGGCTTTGGGTGGTATTGACATTTTCACAATGTTAGGTCTTCCTATCCATGAGCACAATATGTTGTTCCATTTATGCCATCCAATTTTTGTTTTGTTTTGTTTTTTTGCAGTAGTGTTTCATAGGCTTTTTTTTTTTTTTTCTTTTTCTGTGTATAGGACTTTTAACTCCTTGGTTAGATTTATTTCTAATTCTAATTATTTTAACTTCTGTGGGGCTAATGTAATTGGTATTTTTTTCCTGATTTCCTTTTCAAAGTCTCTTTGTTGTTGTAGAATAATCCAATTGATTCCTGCATTTTGACCTTTTATCCTACTGCTTTGCTGAGTCCTTCTATTTCTAGCAGTTTTTTGTGGAACTTTGGGATTTTCTTGTCAGAGTTACACTGACTTTTATAAAATGAATTCATGAGTCTTTCTTCTTTTTCTGTGCTTTGAAGTATTTTGAGTAGTATCGATGTGAGCTCTTCTGTCAATGTTTGGTAAAATTCTCCAGTGAACCTCTCCATGCCAGGGCCTTATTATATATTGAGAACTATTTTTATTATTATCTCTTCAAGCTCTTCTTTTGTCCTGGTTTTGTTCAGTTTTTCTACCTCAGTTTGTGTTACTTTAGGTATGTAGTGTGTTTCTATAAATTTATCTATTTCATGTATATTTTCAAATTTGTTACAGTACAATTTTTCCAAGTATTCATTTATGATCCTTTTTATTTCAATTGATTCTGTTGTAATATCACTCATTTCTAATTGGAGCAATGTGATTCTTCATGATTATTTTTATTATTTTTCTGTTTCATTTATTTCTGTTCTGACTTTTATTATTTCCTTTTCTTTAGTGACTGTGGGTTTCTGTTACTTCTTTCCTTCTAGTTGTTCAAGTTGTAGGGTTAATATTTTTATTTTTGCCTTTTCTTATATTTTTGTATGTGTCCTTATAATAAATTGACCTCTGAACTCTTCTATTGTGCCCCAAAGATTTTGGTATGTTGTGTTTTCATTCTCATTTTATTCTAGAATTTTTTTTTAAATTCAAATTGTTTAATTTTTTTTTCTATTACTCAGTGGTTTAAACAAGGTGTTATTCCTGTATTTGATTTTTTTCCCTTGCTCTTTCTATTATTGATTTTTAACTTAAAAACATGTGATCAGAGAAAATGCTTTAATTATTTTGATATTTTGGATTTCATTGAGGCTGCTTTGAGACCTAATATGTGCTCTATTCTGGAGAAAGAGTCATGTAAATTGGAAAGGAATGTGTATTTTGCTACTGTTGGGTGGAGTCACCTTATATATCTATGAGGTTGAGTTGATAGTTTGTGTTAGATCTTCTGTATCTTTTTTTCAGTTTCTTTATTGTTATTAAGTCTCTTGTTCTTATTTTCAGTCTTTTAGCTTTATTTTATTTACATTTATTTATTTATTACAATTGAAAAGAATTTGACATTTTATTTTTAGTGAAATTGTGCAACATGATAAAATCCAGTAACAGACATTTAAGAATAAAGAAAATTTCTCAAGTGAATATAAATGAAATTTTTTAAAATACAAAAGCAGATTGCTATTTAATTATTTTGTTTGTGCTTTTTACAGCAATTTAATTTTTCTTTAAAATAGAAGTATTTTTTTTTATTATTAAGAAGGACTTTTTAAAAGAATGAAACCTATTTGCACTATGATCTCCATATAGATTAATAGAATTTGTAAAAATTTTATAAATTATATTATCAGAACTAAGAATATATGCAAACAAAATTTTGTCAAAATATATTGTCTATGTTCTAATGAATACCTATCGAGGATATACATTGATTCTTTTTCTTTCACATTTCTAAGATCCATTGTCTATCTCTTTTATTATTATTATTTATTCATGTATGTATTTTTACTTTTATTTTGGTAAAAATATACACAAGAAGATATTTGCCAACATAACAACTTCCACATTTACAACTCAAGGACATTGATGATATTTTTCATACTGTGCCACCTTATTGCTATCCTTTTCCAAAATATTCCACCACCATTAACATAAAAACAATGCCCCCTAAATGAAAGCTTCCTCTTTCCCCCTCCCTCCTATACCTGGTAGCCATTGATAATCTTTGGTTCCTATATATATATATATATATATATATATATA